>NC_057401.1:14617072-14844470 GCF_019320065.1 Cervus canadensis
CCATCTGCAGTGATTTTGGAGCCCAAAAAAATAAAGTCAGCCACTGTTTCCACTGTTTCCCCATCTATTTCCCATGAAGTGATGGGACCGGATGCCATGATCTTCGTTTTCTGAATGTTGAGCTTTAAGCCAACTTTTTCACTCTCCTCTTTCACCTTCATCAAGAGGCTCTTTAGTTCTTCTTCGCTTTCTGCCATAAGGGTGGTGTCTTTTGCATATCTCAGGTTATTGATATTTCTCCCAGCAATCTAGATTCCAGCTTGTGCTTCATCCAGCCCAGCGTTTCTATTTTTTTTTCCTTCTGTTTTTTTTTTTTTTTTTTTAACATGTGTTCCTCATCCCCATCCCCCCTCCCGCCTCCCTCTCTATCCCATCCCTCTGGGTTTTCCCAGTGCACCAGCCCCAAGCACTTGTCTCATGCATCCAACCTGGGCTGGTGGTCTGTTTCACCCTTGATAGTACACTTGTTTCAATGCTGTTCTCTCAGAACATCCCACCCTCGCCTTCTCCCAGAGTCTAAAAGTCTGTTCTGTACATCTGTGTCTCTTTTTCTGTTTTGCATATAGGGTTATCTTTATCATCTTTTTAAATTCCATATATATGCGTTGGTATACTGTATTGGTGTTTATCTTTCTGGCTTACTTCACTCTGTATTATGGGCTCCAGTTTCATCCATCTCATTAGAACTGATTCAAATGAATTCTTTTTAATGGCTGAGTAATATTCTGTGGCGTATATGTACCACAGCTTCCTTATCCATTCATCTGCTGATAGGCATCTAGGTTGCTTCCATGTCCTGGCTCAGTGTTTCTAATAATGTACTCTGCATATAAGTTAAATAAGCAGGGTGACAATATACAGCCTTGATGTACTCCTTTTCCTATTTGGAACCAGTCTGTTGTTCCATGTCCAGTTCTAACTGTTGCTTCCTGACGTGCATTTCTCAAGAGGCAGGTCAGGTGGTCTGGTATTCCCATCTCTTTCAGAATTTTCCACAGTTTATTGTAATGCACACACTCAAAGGCTTTGGCATAGTCAATAAAGCAGAAATAGATGTTTTTCTGGAACTCTCTTGCTTTATCGATGATCCAGTAGATGTTGGCAATTTGATCTCTGGTTCCACTGCCTTTTCTTTTTTTTTTTTTCCCACTGCCTTTTCTATATCCAGCTTGAACATCTGGAAGTTCACAGTTCACATATTGTTGGAGCCTGGCTTGGAGAATTTTGAGCATTACTTTGCTAGCGTGTGAGATGAGTGCAATTGTGTGGTAGTTTGAGCATTCTTTGGCATTGCCTTTCTTAGGGATTGGAATGAAAACTGATCTCTTCTAGTCCTGTGGCCACTGCGAGTTTTCCAAATTTGCTAGAATATTGAGTGCAGCACTTTCAGAGCATCAGGTCAGGAGTTTACTGATTTATTATTATTATTAGTTATAAGTATATGTAATATGGCTATATAATGTGTTATATAAATATATGTCATAATAAAATACCTAATGAAAGGATTAATGTTAGTATTAATAAAAATCAAGCCAGAATTTCTTCTACCAGTTACAATAATTTTGCAATTCATAAAACACCTAACAGGAAAGACTGTTCAAAGAAAATTGTGATGTTATGAAAATATCAAAGAAGATTTGAGATTCATGATTTTTCAACTGCATGATCTTGGGCAAGTTACGACTTTAACACCAAGTTTCCTCAACTACAAAAGTGGTTTATCTTAAATGATATGTCTTAGTAGGTTGTTGTGATTATCAAGAAAAATAACAAAATCTGGAAGTTCTTGGTTCACATACTGTTGAAGCCCAGTTTGAGGGATTTTGAGTGTTACCTTCCTAAGATGTGAAGATGAGCACACCTGTACAGTAGCTTGGACATTCTATGGCATTGCCTTTCTATGGGATTGCAATGAAAACTGATCTTTTCCAATCCAGTGGCCCCTGCTGAGTTTTCCAAATGTGCTGATATATTGAATGCAACACTTTAACAGCATCATCTTTCAGCATTTTAAATAGCTCACTTGGAATTCCATTACCTCCACTAGCTTTGTTTGTAGTCATATTTTCTAAAGCCCACTTGACTTCACACTCCAGAATGACTGGCTCTAGATGAATGACCACAACACCATGGTCATGCCGGTCATTAAGACCTTTTTTGATAGTTCTTCTGTGTATTCTTGCCACCTCTTCTTAATTTCTTCTGCTTCTGTTAGGTCCTTGATTTTTCTGTCCTTCATTGTGCTCATCTTTGTATGAAATATTCCCTTGGTATCTCTAATTTTCTTGAAGAGATCTCTAGTCTTTCCCATTCTATTGTTTTCCTCTATTGCTTTGCATTGTTCACTTAACAAGGCTTTCTTATCTCTCCTTGCTATTCTCTGGAACTCTGCATTCAGTTGGCTATATTTTTCCTCTTTTGTCTTTCTCTTCTCTTCTGATACTTCTTATGCTGAAGCTCAAATACATGTTTAACTTTTCTGGTGACTCAGATAGTAAAGAATCTGCCCACAATGCAGGCGACACAGGTTCAACCCGTGGGTCAGGAAGATCTCCTGGAGAAGGAATTGGCTACCCACTCCAGTATTCTTACATGGAAAATTCCATGGACAGAGGAACCTGGTGGGCTACAGTCCATGTGGTCACAAAGAGTCGGACACGACTAAGTGACTAAGCACACTCACACATATTTTAACACTAGCTTTTCATTTAAGCAGTTCCTTTCAGGTTATTGAAGTAATTTCCCAATCAATTTGAGTTGGCTATACCTTCTGTTAGAGTTATCTTTTCTAAATTAATGATTCAAAGAAATTTTGTACAACCAGTTAATTTATCTAACATTGAGAATATTACTAGTCAAAGAGGTTACATACACCTTCCATCTACAAATGTTGTTATGGGATTCATTCCAAATGTTAGTTGTTTGGTTTAATCATTTCAATGAAATTGATTGTGAAGACAATTGTTATTAGGGAATAATAAAAAGAAGTACAAGTAGCTGTGAAAAGAAGAGAAGAAAAGGAAAAGGAGAAAAGGAAGGATATTCCCATGTGAATGCAGAGTTCCAAAGAAGCAAGGAGAGATAAGAAAGACTTCCTCCGTGATCAATGCAAAGAAATAGAGGAAAACAACAGAATGGGAAAGACTAGAGATATCTTCAAGAAAACTAGAGATATCAAAGGAATATTTCATGCAAAGATGGGCACAATAAAGGACAGAAATGGTATGGACCTAATAGAAGCAGAAGGTATTAAGAAGAGGTGGCAAGTACACACAAAAGAACTATACAAAAAAGATCTTCATGACCCAGATAATCATGATGGTGTGATTACTCACCTAGAGCCAGACATCCTGGAATGTGAAGTCAAGTAGGCCTTAGGAAGCATCACTATGAACAAAGCTAGTGGAGGTGATGGAATTCCAGTTGAGATATTTCAAATCCTAAAAGATAATGCTGGGAAAGTGCTGCACTCAATATGCCAGCAAATTTGGAAAACTCAGCAGTGGCCACAGGACTGGAAAAGGTCAATTTTCATTCCAACCCCAAAGAAAGGCAATGCCAAAGAATGCTCAAACTACCACACAATTGCACTCATCTCACACGCTAGCAAAGTAATGCTCAAAATTCTCCAAGCCAGGCTCCAACAATATGTGAACTGTGAACTTCCAGATGTTCAAGCTGGCTTTAGAAAAGGCAGAGGAACCAGAGATCAAATTGCCAACATCTACTGGATCATCGATAAAGCAAGAGAATACCAGAAAAACATCTACTTCTGCTTTATTGACTATGCCAAAGCCTTTGAGTGTGTGGATTACAATAAACTGTGGAAAATTCTGCAAGAGATGGGAATACCAGACCACCAGACCTGCTTCCTGAGAAATCTGTATGCACGTCAGGAAGCAACAGTTAGAAATGGACATGGAACAACAGACTGGTTCCAAATAGGAAAAGGAGTACGTCAAGTATATTGTCACCCTGCTTAGTTAACATATATACAGAGTACATTATTAGAAATGCTGAGCTGGATGAAGCACAAGCTGGAATCAAGTTTGCCAGGAGAAATATCAATAACCTCAGATATGCAGATGACACCACCCTTATGGCAGAAAGCGAAGAAGAACTAAAGAGCCTCTTGATGAAAGTGAAAGAGGAGAGTGAAAAAGTTAGCTTAAAACTCAACATTCAGAAAACTAAGATCATGGCATCTAGTCCCATCACTTCATGGCAAATAGATGGGGAAACAGTGGACACAGTGAGAGACTTTATTTTCTTGGGCTCCAAAATCACTGCAGATGGTGACTGCAATCATGAAATTAAAAGACATTTGCTCCTTGGAAGGAAAGTTATGACCAACCTAGACAGCATATTAAAAAGCAGAGACATTACTTTGCCAACAAAGTCCGTCTAGTCAAAGCTATGGTTTTTCCAGTAGTCATGTATGGATGTGAGAATTGGACTATAAAGAAAGCTGAGAGCCAAAGCATTGATGGTTTTGAACTGTGGTGTTGGAGAAGACTCTTGAGAGTCCCTTGGACTTCAAGGAGATACAATCAGTCCATCCTAAAGGAAATCAGTCCTGAATATTCATTGGAAGGACTCATGCTGAAGCTGAAACTCCAATACTTTGACCACCTGATTTGAAGAACTGATTTATTTGAAAAGACCATAATTCTGGGAAAGATTGAATGCAAGAGGAGAAGGGGATGACAAGGATGAGATGGTTGGATGGCATCACTGACTCAATGGGCATGAGTTTGAGTAAACTCCAAGAGTTGGTGATGGACAAGGAGGCCTGGTGTGCTGCAGTCCGTGGGGTTGCCAAGAGTCATACACGACTGAGCGACTGAACTGAACTAAATAAAAAGAAAGAGAAGAGAAAAAATTTGTGATTTATATGTACTGTCTTCCCAAAGGAATCCAAGCAAATAGAACCTTTTAATATTGTGACACTTCTCACTCCAGCTTACTCTCTGGCAGCAGCAAGGTCTCAGTCTGTCAGAGAGCTTATTACTTGCCTGCAAAAGGTCAAACCTGCAGTGTGCTTTAATATTTAAGTTTATGGCCTTGGGCATTGTGGGCATGGAATTCACAAATTTACCAAAATAATATCATTCATACTTGTGAATTTTATTTCATATATTTCTCTGTGCCATATTTTGTCATGATCAGAGTGGCTGTCACTTCTTTTACCAAAAAGATCACCATCTGCAACCCATTAGCTTCATTTGCTAACTTTTCCGTCAGTACTTACTATGTAAAAAAGCCCATGTCTATAATTTAAAAAAAAAGATTATGATTTAAGACTTGCTTTGACAGTATATTAGATATCTTAACTATATATTTAACAGCTTTATCCTTTGTAATATGTATAATGGAACAAATAAATGTTACTTTGATGAAAGCCCCAAGCCTGGCTCTCTCATTAGCTATGTGCTATTTCTTGTCAAATGACTTAACCTGTCTTAACTTCAGTTTTCTTATCTGAAAAGTAGCAGAATCATAGAATTTTAGGACTGGAAGGCACCCTAAAAATCAGGGATGCCTGAAAGTTCAACACAGTCTTATGCAGTCAGTCTTGAGGCAGAATCCATCTTTAACTTTGGCCTCAGTCTTTGGAGGCTCAAAATGTCAAGTACTGACTAGAGTGCCATTTCTGATAATACAGAGACATCTTTGTTTATTTTGAAAATCAGTTAATAAATATTATTTTGATATGTTAATAGATCCACAGTTTAAGGGAAAAAATCCTCTCAAGTGATTGTGTGAATGAATGAGCACATGAAAGAAAGAAAAAAAAAGTAAGAGCAAGTAAATTAAGTCATATGAGGGTGTTTTTCTCAGTCAGGGCATGAGGCTTCAGTGTTTAAGTATATCATTGAAATTGCATTCATAACCAATAATAGAATCTTTGAGAGTTAACAGGGAATAAGTTGGGCAAGTTAGAGGTTATAACTTTGGTTGTTTACTATTAGAAAGGAAGGAAAGATTAATAATATAACTGTAGTATCCAGTATTGGCAGAACCAGCCAAAACAGAGCTTGCCTCTCAAACAACTTCAAATGAAGGTCAGCATTTAGTATCACAAACATGCCCTGTAGAGACCACATGAGCAATTTAGTACCTGTGGTACAAACCCATGGACTGTAGCTTACCAGGCTCATCTGTCCGTGGAATTATCCAAGCTAGAATATTGGATGGGTAGCCATTCCCTTCTCCAGGGGATCTTCCCAACCCAGGGATAGAACTCAGGTCTCCCGCACTTCAGGCAGATTCTTTACCAGCTGACCCACTAGGGAAGCCCTTGTTAGTAAAGAGCTCTAAGTAATCAAATATGTTTTATTATGTTGACCTGAAATCTTCTTGCCTAATAAAATTTCATCCAGTGCCCTGAATTCTGCTCTCTGATGTAACATATTAATAGCATAACCTTTGAAGTTTACCACTCTAAAGATTTGAAGTCAATCCTTTGCCATGTCTTTTCTAGGCTCCTCAACCGTTTATGGCGCATGCAGACCACACCTTTCACTATCCTAGTATTCTTTTCTGATACTTTATGTTACCCTTAAAAATGTGGAGACTTTAAAACGAGAACCCAGGACTTAGTACTTTCATTCACTCAAGATGTTTTTAATTGAACACATGACCTGTCTCTAAGGGTAAGATATAGCAGTGAACAAAACAGATAAAAGTCCAGTGGAACTTATATTCTTATTGGGAAAGACAACAAATAACAAAGTAAAATGTACAGTATATTAGAAAGTAATACATGCTATAGAAAAAAAAATAGCAGTGAAGGGATATAGAACACTCTGAGGGTGAGGTTGAGGGGTTTACAATGTAAAATAGTGATCAGGGAGTCACTGCGAAGGTGACTGTACCCCTAATCTTCTGGTGACCCCCTAGTTCTGCTGTCTTCTCTTATCCCACCTATTCTCCATCTCAAGAGGCTGACATATGGAGCCAATCAGCAGTTCTCCTGCCACTTGGCTCCATTTGGATTCACCACTATGAATCCTAATAAGATATTAGAGGGAGGGAGGAGAGTGAGGTCAAGATATTTATTCCTTAGCTATCACTTGATGAGGATTTTCTGGTTAACTGTGTCCCTCTATTGGAAATTTGATTCCTCTCAAGTATGTTGGCTTTGCAAGATTCTCTCCTTCTGTCTCCAGTAACCACTCCCTTTCTTGTCCCTTTAGGCCTAGGCATGGTGGGCTCCAGGTTATTGGACTATTATTTGTGGTTTCTTTATGTCCACAGTTTTGAAAACAGTCCCTTTGTTCATGAGCCTTCTTTGACATTATCCTATTTAAAGTATGCTGTTTCCTGTTGGAACACTGAGAGATGTAGTGATATTTGAAAGAGATAAGGGTAAGTTGTGTGGATAAGGATAAGGGTAATACTCATGAAAACATGAGTATTGCAGGAGTGGCAAGTGTAGACAGATTGCTGTCGACACAGTCTGGTAGTGTAGAGCACAGAGGAGCTTTCATCTCCCTTGTTTTGTTAGCTGCTCAGTCATGTCCAGCTCTTTGCGATCCCATGGACTGTAGTCCGCTAGTCTCCTCTGTCCATGGAAATCTCCAGGCAAGAATACTGGAGTGGGTTGCCATTTCCTTCTCCAGGGGATCTTCCTTGACCACCTCATTATATATATATATATATATATGTCCATTAGTGTAGTCAAAGATTGCAGTAGCTTTCTAGTGGCAGTAACACTCTATTTATACTGAGCTTGTCATAAACTCAAATTCTTCTGACTCATTAATGTTGGAGTAAAATACATAACCTTAACATGTATTTCCTTTAACTTTTATCTTTTTTTGCCATAAACAAATACTTTATAGGTATTTACTATGTGTCAAATATTGTGCTACTTACTAGGAATCTAATAGTAAATCAAACAAAAATGGTTTCTACCCTTCTGGAAGGTTCAGCCTCATATAGGAGACAATTAAATAATCACGGAAATAAGTCTGTGAAAAGCTCAGAATTGTCAGTTCAGAAAGAAACTGTTGGGACTAGTACACAGAGAGTAAAGGCGTTATGTAAAATGGGGTTAGCAAGATAAAAAAGTGTTATATCACACAGAGATTCACTGGATATAATAACTATTTTGTTCTTTGTTCCCAAATCAGTGAGAATCCATTGAAGAGCTCAAGTAACTGGGTGAATTGGTCAGATTTGTGTTTTGGAAATATCAGTCTAGCCACGGTGTGGAGAATGAATTAGAAGTTAAGAATCAACCCAAGAAGACCAATTAGGAAGCTACTGAGAAATGTTGGAATTATAGGTAGAACTAGAGTAACCTTCATAGTTGAGAGATCTTGAGGTGAAATGGGCAGAAAAGGGAAGTTGGTATCTGTGATGACTGCACTGTTTCTTATTTGCATCATTAACTGGATGGAAGTAACACTCAAGTAATATAGACAACATTGGAAGAGAAACATACTTTAGAGAGGAAGAGCAAGAATTTGTTTCTGAATATATAAAACTTAAGATCTGCATAAGATATTCAAGAAAAGAGGTCAACTAGGTAGATGGAAACATAAGCCTGTAGCTCAGAAAGACACACCTCTATGTAACTGGCAATCCAGATAGCTGATAACTATCATATTGGTTTTGTTTAATGATACAAATCTACCACTGTATCAAAAACACTGATTCTATTATTTGAAGTGACAGTAACTGTTTTTACTTCTGAGCTCTCTGAAACTTGGTGATGTGCTTTCCATGTATTCATCCAAACTGGTGACCATTAAACTAGATGGTGCTAAATCCTAATCAGGTGCTCAGTTTGGAAACCTCAAATAATAAATGGATACTGGCTGTAATTTGGCACAGCATGTTCCAAGCTGTGACTGTTCTCTGAACTCTTAGCATATATTTTATATTTTTGACTGCCCTTCTTATGCCTTCCGATTTTCTTTATTCTTGGTATATGTGTCTTTACTATTTCTGCTATGTGCTTTTGGTGGGATAGACCTACAAGATAGAATCGGGCAGCTGAAAAAGTAGATAAAAATGAAGAAATAACAAATTTTTAAGGTACCAAATGCTTTAAATGTTTACTTGCAAAAAGCACTAAGCAGAGAATGTTGTACACCAATGCTACATGATTATTGTTCTTTGGTAAATCTAGGAAAGTCCTGTTATTGATTTACAGTACATCTTCTCTGGTACCCAGTATAAAGACAGCAGAACAGTCAGCTTCTATATCCCTGGTGTATGCAGAACATGGCTCCATCTCCTCCATTGTTCTATACAATGTTCCAAACCACAGTCTCTCATACTCAGAGCTGGGTTCTAAGGCATCTTATTATCTCTATATAACCTACAGTTCAGCTGTCCCTCTTCTTCTCAGTCAGCTTTTATCTCTGTTTCCACAAGAAATTCAACCAAACCAAGTACATTGCAGTCTTTGTAGTTTTGTGGATTCCAGAGGGATCACATTGCACCTCACATGGCATATCACTTTTAAAATCTCACCTGGCTGTCCCTTCCTGAGTTTTTACCCCCAGCTTCACAATCGCTGGATTCCTCTTTCTGCCCTCACCGCTTCACAGGTCTCAACTCACCTCCCCATGATTGCTGTTCTACTAGCCCTTCTTTCCTTAGGTATTTTAATCTCCTCTCTCTCTCTCCCTCCATTTCCCTCCCCACCCCATCTCTTTTCCTTCTACAGAGCAACTTACTGTTTTTCTAATTTGTACCGCTAAACTTCCATACCTCACAGAGCTCACCAACCTCCAGGTATCAGGGACTGTTCTTGTGGGGCAGTGAGTGATGATAAATTTAGAATGAAATACATAATGAGAGAGAGAGAGAGAGAGAGAGACCATGCTGTGAAGCCTGGCATGTGGGATCTTAGTTCCCCAACCAGGAACTGGACCTGAACTCCTTGCATTGGAAGCATGGAGTCTTAACCCCTAGACCATGAGGGAAGTCCCCATAATGAATATTTTTATTGTAAAATATTTGCAACATTCTCTCATTCCTTACACATAGAAGGAAAGTCAGCCTATTTTCTCAGTGTCTCAGTGCTAGTGCAGAGAAGAGAATGGTATAAAATTGGGCTTAACATGTATCTGATCCCTGAAATGCTGGAAGATCAGGTTGGAGGGGGAAATGAAGAAAGTTGAGAAAAGAAGAGGGGTGGAGGGGATGCATTAGTTGGAGAGTTTGTAAGGAAGATAGACATTTTCTACCCTTAAAATGCTTACATAATAACCTATATGTTATCTGAAAACAGTTAATGAAGGGTAATCCAGTAACTGGGCTTCCCTCACAGCTCAGTGGTAAAGAATCTGCCCCCCCACCCCCCAATGGAGGAGACGTGGGTTTGATCCCTGGGATGTTGGGAAGATCCCCTGGAGAAGGAAATGGCAATGCACTCCAGTATTCTTGCCTGGAAAATCCCTTGGACAGAGGAGCCTGGTGGGCTACAGACCATTGGGTTGCAAAGAGTCAGATATGACTTAGCCACTAAGCAACAACAATCCAGAAATTAATAAGGGCTATTGGTTTGTGGGTAGAGAAATAGTGTGACATGTGTATTAGTTTTAGCTGATACTCCAGGGTCAATAGTTGAAGTAATAAAGAATCCATATCTCAGAGGTGTTTAGCTAGTGTTTGAAAGACTAACCAGAATGACTGGCATTATCATTGATCCACACCAAAAGATTTGATAATTATTATATGGATGTTAGAAATGATTCTTCATTCATGTGGTCGGTAGTTTTCAAAGTATACAGATTGGCAAAAAGAACTTCACAGTTACCTCTACATTTGCATGAATAGGAAACAAGATTCTAGCAATGCCAAGAGGGTATGCTATTGAGAACAACTTGACTTCATACCTAAAGACTCACTGAGTCAAATGTCTGGATGGACATTTTTGGAGGCATCCATCATCTGATCTTACCAGGAGGCTGGCAGAATACTTCTTGTTGTTCAGCTGCTCAGTCATATCCCACTCTTTGTGATCCCATGGGTTGTAGCACTTCCCTGTCCTTCACTATCTCCCAGAGTTTGTTCAAACGTATGTCCATTGAGTCGGTGATGCCATCCAACCATCTCATCCTCTGTTGGCCCCTTCCTCTCCTACCCTCAATCTTTCTCAGGATCAGGGTCTTTTCCAATGAGTCAGTTCTTCACATCAGGTGGCAAAAGTATTGGAACTTCAGCATCAGTCCTTGCAATGAATATTCAGACTTGATTTCCTTTAGGATTGACTGGTTTGATCTCTTTGCAGTCCAAGGGACTCTCAAGAGTCTTCTCCAGCACTACAATTTGAAAGCATCAATTTTTGGCACTCAGCCTTCTTTATGGTCAAACTCTCACATCCATATATGACTACTGGAAAAACCATAGCTTTGACTAGATGGAACTTTGTTGGCAAAGTAATGTCTCTGCTTTTTAATACACTGTCTAGGTTTATCACAGCTTTACTTTCAAGGAGCAAGTGTCTTAATTTCATGGCTGCAGCCACTGTCTACTGTGATTTGGAGCCAAAGAAAATAAAGTCTGTCACTGTTTCCATTTTTCCCCCTCTATTTGCCATGAAGTGATGGGATTGGATGCTATGATCTTAGGTTTTTGAAGGTTGAGTTTTAAGCCAGCTTTTCTGCTCTCCTCTTTCACCTTCATTAAGAGACTCTAGATCCTTTTCACTTTCTGCCATTGCAGTGGTGTCATCTGCATATATGAGGTTGTTGATACTTTTCCCAGCAATCTTGATTCCAGCTTGAGCTTCATCCAGTCTGGCATTTTCCCATGTGGTACTCTGCATATAAGTTAAATAGGCAGAATGACAATACATAGCCTTAACATATTCCTTTCCCAATTTTGAACCAGTTCATTGTTCTATGTCTTGTTTTAACTGTTGCTTCTTGGCCTGCATACAGGTTTCTCAGGAGACAGATGAAGTGGTCTGGTATTACCATCTCTTTAAGAATTTTCCAGTTTGTTGTGATACACATAGTCAAAGGCTTCAGTGAAATCAATGAAGCAGAAGTAGGTGTTTTTCCGAAATTCTCTTGATTTTCCTATTATCCAACTGATATGGCAATTGGATCTCTGGTTCCTCTGCCTTTTCTAAATTCAACTTGTACATCTGGAAGTTGTTGGTTCACATACTGTTGAAGCCTACCTTGAAGGATTTTGATCATTACCTTGCTAGCATGTGAAATGAATGCAATTGTGAGGTAGTTTGAACATTCTTTAACATTGCCCTTCTTTGGGATTGGAATGAAAACTGACCTTTTACAGCCCTGTGGCCACTGCTGAGTTTTCCAAATTTTCTGGCATACTGAGTGCAGAATATTGTTGCATCTGCTGTGAGTGAATCTTCCTTGAAAAGTGCTTGAAAGAACAGAGGTCAGGGATGGCACTGAATTTACAGAATAGGTTAATTACCTGTTTTTCTTTCCTAATTTTTTTGTGTTGTGGTAAAATACACATAAAATTTACCATGTAAACCATTTTTCAATGTATAGTTCAGTGATACCCAATATATTCATAATGTGCTACCACCACCATCACATATCTCCAGAACTCTTTTCATCTTATAAAACTGAAACTCTCTACCCACTAAACAATAGTTATTCCCTCCCCTCAGCCACTTGCAATCAACATTCTATTTTCTGTCTCTAGGATTTTATCTACTCTAAGTACCTCACGTAAGTGGAATCATACAGTACTGGTCTTTTTGTGACTGCCTTATTTTAGTTAGCATAACGTCCTCAAGGTTCCTTCAAGTTCAATCATGTATGAGAATTTCCTTCCTTTTAAAGACTGCATACTCTTGTCACTTGTTTCTCTCTCTCTCTCTTCTTTTTTTGTCTACTCATTTTCCTGTATTTGTAGCTGTGGCAAATTTTGCTCTGAGACTTGCTTTCACTGTAATAGTCCATTTTAAGGCTTTGGTGGAGGAGGTCTGTTATCCTTATGTATCTCTTTGAACCAGGCTATTGTTATTTACCAAAAGTACCTAATAATTGTTGTTTAGTTGCTAAGCCATGTCCAAGTCTTTTGTGACCCCATAGACTATAGCCCACCAGGCTGCCCTGTCCATGAGATTTCCCAGGCAACAATACTGGAGTGGGTTGCCATTTCCTTCTACAGGGGATCTTCCCAACTCAGAGATTGAACCCACGTGTCCTGCATTAATTAGCAGGTGGATTCTTTACCAGTGAGCCTCCTGGGAGGCCCCACCTAATAATTAGGAATGATCAAATTGCCTTAGGACTGTTCTCAACATTTGGGTTACAATATTTATAATCAACATCTTTCAGTGGTCAGTTATTAAATCCAGAATTATAAACCAACTCTCAAAAAATATAATTACATTTAGTGAACAGTAGTTTTATCTTAAAGTAGGATAATTTTCAGCAGTAAAAATTCTTATTAAATTATTTGATTATTGATATTATTCACTCATTTGAAGGCTTTTTAGCAAATAAGGTAATTATAAATAATTCTACTGAGCTTTAATTTTAAATGAAATCAGAATTTTGACTGAGCATTTTAGAAATCTGGCAAAGATATACATATATTTTGGTTTCACATTAATTTTTTACAGGTGTTATAGCTTAAGGCAAGGGATACAAAGGAAAAATTTGCTTATAAATGCTGTGTGTGCTTCTAGGACAGTAGTCTTTCATTTCTGGATTTTTATTGCAGTTGAAAAAGAGCCCAAGGAGGAATTAAGAACAAAGAAATAGAAATAAAAGAGATCAAATAGAAAAATTTTCCCAAAGAAATCAAATATGATAGGAATTGGAGACAAAAGACATGATCAAGTTCAGACTGCTGAAATGAATTAATCCCTACTGCAAAGTTCTTCTCTTGGTCTAAGTGTAATAAAATCATAATTTTGAAAGTGTAAATTAAATGATTTCAAATGTTTTCCAGTATAGGAAAAACTGAAAAAAAAAATAATGCTTTCTCTGATAGAAGGTAAAATAACACACATTTATTAAGTATTACTATGTGCTAGGCCCTTTTAACAAACAGTACCTTATTTTTCAACTCCTTACTCCTCCACTATGCTTAGGAAGTATGACTTGGTTATTATACACACAAGGTCTTCAGAGTGGATAGTGGCATGAATGGTGGAGAGAGAAAATGGGCACATTTAGAGGATGCATGTGTTTTTATGTAGAAAAGGATATAGAAAAAGGTAAGAGAACACAGAGCCCCTCCAGATGGAGCAGCTGTTTCCCACAGGGATTTTAGCTGTGGATGATGCTAGTGGTACAAATTAATACCAATTATAACTGGGCAAATTATACCCGAGGAGGATGCATGGGAACCTTTAATCTACAGCCTGTTTGTAAGAAGCACAGGTAACAAACTCAACTTGCTCTTGGCATCTGAAGTGGAGGACAGTGGGACTGAGTCCTTAACCCATGGAATCTGATGCTACCTCTGGACAGATAGTGCCAGTATTGAGTTGAATTGTAAGATGGCCAGTTGGTATCTGATAACTGCCTAGTCATGTGGGAAAACCCCCTCTTCCCACATCAGAAGTGGGTACTAGAATCTTTACTGGGAAGCTTACAGTGTGAAAACTCACCCTGCCACATGCGTGAAACACAAACACTTTTCATTAGGTGTGCTGAGGTACAGAAGGCTACGGAAAATGAGTTGAGTGTGTATACATAATATGCATGTAAGTATGCATATCATCTTTAGATAAAGTTTATCATTTCAAATTCCAGAACTAGAGCCATTTTTTTCCTGGGTCTCAAATTACCACTGTGAAACCCCGACTCCCACCCACAAATCCATACTATCTATGAAAAACAGACAACCATTTTACTTTGAGGTCAAATGTCAAACAAAAATGGTTAAGATCCCAAAGGGCTCAAATTGTCAGTGAAATTAGTTACTTGTTTAAAAACAAAATTGTATTTTTTTCTGTTTTCCCCTTGTGACTTTCAAAGTTGCAAGTTAACATTCAAATGTCATTTAAAAATGAATAGTCAATAATTATTCATTATAAAAAATAGCATAGAAAAATATCTATTTAAAGTATTTTTAAAAACCAAAGCCTCCTTGTCTTATAACAGTACCTGTATTATAGAGAATATCACTGATGTGAAGACATAACTTAAAACTTACAGACATTCTTAAAAATACTCGGAACTTGGAAACTTAAGTTCATTCTTTAGACATTCTTAATAAAATTAAAGCAAAAAACATTAAGGTTTGCACTTCTGTTAAAAACAAGACATTTCTGGGCCCTGGTTATACTTGACTGCTTATCCTTTCCTCCACTCCCAGTAGCAGAAAACACCCTCTCTAAGTAGAAATTAATGATTGCTTTAAAGTTGCAAGCAGCAATATTTAAATGCAAAGAATATTTTGAGGGCCACATGTATGACTTTAACATATTTGTGAATTTATGTGATGGGAAATGTTTCAGATACCTAGTTGGTTCAATACTTCAAGTATGTGTATTGTGATTATAAAATTTTATAATTTTACAAATTATAAATATAAATATATTGAACAGGTTGTTGGTTCAATACCTCAAGTATGTGTATTGTGATTATAAAATTATAAAAAAATTTTTTTCCATTTATTTTTATAAGTTGTAGGCTAATTGCTTTTACAATATTGTAGTGGTTTTTGCCATACATTGACATGAATCAGCCATGGATTTACATTTGTTCCCCATCCCATCCCTCTGGGTCTTCCCAGTGCACCGGCCCTGAGCACTTGTCTCATGCATCCAACCTGGGCTGGTGGTCTGTTTCACCCTTGATAGTATATTTGTTTCAATGCAATTCTCTCAGAACATCCCACCCTCGCCTTCTCCCACAGAGTCCCAAAGTCTGTTCTGTACATCTGTGTCTCTTTTTCTGTTTTGCATATAGGGTTATCGTTACCATCTTTTTAAATTCCATATATATATGTTAGTATACTGTATTGGTCTTTATCTTTCTGGCTTACTTCACTCTGTATAATGGGCTCCAGTTTCATCCATCTCATTAGAACTGATTCAAATGAATTCTTTTTAATGGCTGAGTAATATTCCATGGTGTATATGTACCACAGCTTCCTTATCCATTCGTCTGCTGATGGGCATCTAGGTTGCTTCCATGTCCTGGCTATTGTAAACAGTTCTGCGATGAACATTGGGGTGCACCTGTCTCTTTCAGATCTGGTTTCCTCGGTGTGTATGCCCAGAAGTGGTATTGCTGGGTCATATGGCAGTTCTATTTCCAGTTTTTTAAGGAATCGCCACACTGTTTTCCATAGTGGCTGTACTAGTTTGCATTCCCACCAACAGTGTAAGAGGGTTCCCTTTTCTCCACACCCTCTCCAGCATTTATTGCTTGTAGACTTTTGGATAGCAGCCATCTGACTGGCGTAATGGTACCTCATTGTGGTTTTGATTTGCATTTCTCTGATAATGAGTGATGTTGAGCATCTTTTCATGTGTTTGTTAGCCATCTGTATGTCTTCTTTGGAGAAATGTCTGTTTAGTTCTTTGGCCCATTTTTTGATTGGGTCATTTATTTTTCTGGAATTGAGCTTCAGGAGTTGCTTGTATATTTTTGAGATTAATCCTTTGTCTGTTTCTTCATTTGCTATTATTTTCTCCCAATCTGAGGGCTGTCTTTTCACCTTACTTATAGTTTCCTTTGTTGTGCAAAAGCTTTTAAGTTTCATTAGGTCCCATTTGTTTAGTTTTGCTTTTATTTCCAATATTCTGGGAGGTGGGTCATAGAGGATCTTGCTGTGATTTATGTCGGAGAGTGTTTTGCCTATGTTCTCCTCTAGGAGTTTTATAGTTTCTGGTCTTACATTTAGATCTTTAATCCATTTTGAGTTTATTTTTGTGTATGGTGTTAGAAAGTGTTCTAGTTTCATTCTTTTACAAGTGGTTGACCAGTTTTCCCAGCACCACTTGTTAAAGTGGTTGTCTTTTTTCCATTGTATATTCTTGCCTCCTTTGTCAAAGATAAGGTGTCCATAGGTATGTGGATTTATCTCTGGGTTTTCTATTTTGTTCCATTGATCTATATTTCTGTCTTTGTGCCAGTACCATACTGTCTTGATGACTATGGCTTTGTAGTATAGTCTTAAGTCAGGCAGGTTGATTCCTCCAGTTCCTTTCTTCTTCCTCAAGATTGCTTTGGCTATTTGAGGTTTTTTGTATTTCCATACAAATTGTGAAATTATTTGTTTTAGTTCTGTGAAAAATACCGTTGGTAGCTTGATAGGGATTGCATTGAATCTATAGATTGCTTTGGTTAGTATACTCATTTTGACAATATTGATTTTTCCAATCCATGAACATGGTATATTTCTCCATCTATTTGTGTCCTCTTTGATTTCTTTCATCAGTGTTTTATAGTTTTCTATGTATAGGTCTTTTGTTTCTTTAGGTAGATATACTCCTAAGTATTTTATTCTTTTTGTTGCAATGGTGAATGGTATTGTTTCCTTAATTTCTCTTTCTGTTTTCTCATTGTTAGTGTATAGGAATGCAAAGGATTTCTGTGTGTTAATTTTATATCCTGCAACTTTACTATATTCATTGATTAGCTCTAGTAATTTTCTGGTAGAGTCTTTAGGGTTTTCTATGTAGAGGATCATGTCATCTGCAAACAGTGACAGTTTCACTTCTTCTTTTCCTATCTGGATTCCTTTTACTTCTTTTTCTGCTCTGATTGCTGTGGCCAAAACTTCCAAAACTATGTTGAATAGTAGTGGTGAGAGTAGGTACCCTTGTCTTATTCCTGATTTTAGGGGAAATGCTTTCAATTTTTCACCATTGAGAATAATGTTTACTGTGGGTTTGTCATATATAGCTTTTATTATGTTGAGGTATGTTCCTTCTATTCCTGCTTTCTGGAGAGTTTTTATCATAAATGGATGTTGAATTTTGTCACAGGCTTTTTCTGCATCTATTGAGATAATCATATGGTTTTTATCTTTCAATTTGTTAATGTGGTGTATTACATTGATTGATTTGTGGATATTAAAGAATCCTTGCATTCCTGGAATAAAGCCCACTTGGTCATGATGTATGATCTTTTTGGTACGTTTTTGGATTCTGTTTGCTAGAATTTTGTTAAGGATTTTTGCATCTATGTTCATCAGTGATATTGGCCTGTAGTTCCTTTTTTTGTGGCATCTTTGTCTGGTTTTGGAATTAGGGTGATGGTGGCCTCATAGAATGAGTTTGGAAGTTTACCTTCTGCAATTTTCTGGAAGAGTTTGAGTAAGATAGGTGTTAGCTCTTCTTTAAATTTTTGGTAGAATTCAGCTGTGAAGCCATCTGGCCCTGGACTTTTGTTTGCTGGAAGATTTCTGATTACAGTTTCGATATCTGTGCTTGTGATGGGTCTGTTAAGATCTTCTATTTCTTCCTGGTTCAGTTTTGGAAAGTTATACTTTTCTAGGAATTTGTCCATTTCTTCCAAGTTGTCCATTTTATTGGCATAGAGCTGCTGGCAGTAATCTCTTATAATCCTTTGTATTTCAGTGTTGTCTGTTGTGATCTCTCTCCATTTTCATTTCTAATTTTGTTGATTTGGTTCTTCTCCCTTTGTTTCTTAATGAGTCTTGCTAACGGTTTGTCAATTTTGTTTATCTTTTCAAAAAAACCAGCTTTTAGCTTTGTTGATTTTTGCTATGGTCTCTTTTGTTTCTTTTGCATTTATTTCTGCCCTAATTTTTAAGATTTCCTTCCTTCTACTAACCCTGGGGTTCTTCATTTCTTCCTTCTCTAATTGCTTTAGGTGTAGAGCTAGGTTATTCATTTGACTTTTTTCTTGTTTCTTGAGGTAAGCCTGTAATGCTATGAACCTTCCCCTTAGCACTGCTTTTACAGTGTCCCATAGGTTTTGGGTTGTTTTGTTTTCATTTTCATTCATTTCTATGCATATATTGATTTCTTTTTTGATTTCTTCTATGATTTGTTGGTTATTCAGAAGCATGCTATTTAGCCTCCATATGTTTGAATTTTGAATAGTTTTTTTTCCTGTAATTGAGATCTAGCCTTACTGCATTATGTACAATTCTTTTTCATCAAAATATTTTGGTGTTTAGAACTGGTTGTTTGGCCATCTCATTCTGTTTCAACTTACAGCATAACTTTGAGCAAGTCATATAAATTATTTGAAGCTTCATAATCTCATCTGTCAACCTTTTCTTAGCATAAACATTTATCTTTATGCGTGTGTATTTTTTTATGGAGCAAATTCACAACTTTCAATGACTTCTCAAATGAGTGTGATGCAAAAGGGAAAAAAATTAAATCACTGGGTTAGCTAATTTTTAAGGCCTTAGATTAACTGTGTCAGATTCCCTTTACTGGTCAGTCCACTCATCTCTCAGCTGTTGTCAGTGTCCATGAATAGAACTCTCAGATGCCCTCTTCTCTAAATGAAATCCATCAGGGAAATTGTAGTCACTGTGTCTAAGAGCCCAAGCACACCACCAACCCAAATCCCCAGCACAAGACAGGGTCAACCAATGACTGATTGGCATGTGGTACAAAGGTCAGCCAGCTCCTTACCTCAAGCTGGAATCAATTTTGGGGTGCAATCTGAGCTCTAGAACTTCACTCTGGGATCAGAAGTGAGTCTCTAGTAGCTCCCTTTCTCCCTTCCCTCTGCTCCCAGGTTTATCTCTTTTCCCTCTTCTTCTCAGAGCCCTCACCTATAATTGCTTGAACAGGAATCCTTGCCTCAGGTTCTTTTTACAGGGAAATGGATTAAGAGTGAATTCTCAAGTCTTCGGCAGACTTTAAGGATGTCTTATTGTGGTTCGTTCATTCATCCTGGATCATTCTGCAAGTGGGTAACAGTGAGGATGCTCTACTGATGAAAAGTGGAATTTGATAGTCCTGGCATGCTGCAGTTGAACAGTCACTAACAGAACTGAGTTGGGATATAGATGAGAAGGGATCTACTAGTTGGTGTAATGTCTAGTGGGATTGAGCAATGCAAGGGAAATAACTATAAGGGCTGATGCTGAGTGGCTCTTGCTATGTGCCATTAAGTTGTTTGAGAGATGATCTATCAGCAATATAAAGCAAAGAGTGAAAAGAGGAGGGTAAGGGACTCTTCAGCAACATTTAAAGAAACCCATATTTCTTCAGCCAGAGGACATACACTGAAGGTGAGGCTCAGGACCTAATTGCAAAAAGAGCAGAATCTTAGAGAAGAATGAATTCTCAACCCTGGCAAGGGCCTTAAAGTCAGCCCCTGATAAGAATGGGACCTTGAGACTTGGGAGGGGGCTGTGTGGGTAAATCACATGAGACCCTTTGAGAAACTTGAACTCCTGCATTCCCTTCAATGCTCAACACCTACAGAATTGGCTTACTCTCCTTGTTGGGAGATCACTGTCTATTGGCTTAAAGCCTATGCAGAAATTTCAAATAAAGTGGATGCCTAACATAATAACCTCCACTCTCCTCTGAATCTTCCCTAGCTCTTATACTGACCAGAAGAAAATCAAATCTCAGCAAATCCTGACTGGGGAGATGCCGAGTAAGGTAAAGAGAGGAGAGGGGTTTGTGCCACAGTTGCTGCAGCTCCTGGCCCACACATACCAGTAGAAACCAGGGGAGTCTGACTGAGAATCCCAAGGATGCTGAATCAAGAGGTGAGGAACAGAAGGCTGGATATGGGACAGTTTGATGCTAAGTGAGCACCTGTGATACACAATTTAAACCCCTGGCAATAGTACTGAGTGATTCTAGGACATTTCTGGAATGACTCTCGGACATTTGGAAAGGGTGATGGCCTACATTAAGTGATGCCGAGATGCCAGACCTGCTGTGGCAAATTGATGAGGAAAGAAACAAAAGGCTTGCAGATGTTGGGATGCTTGTCTGGTTCTAATATTTTTTAAAGATGGAAAAGCCAACAACAGACCATGTCCTTTGGGAGGGCATATGTCAGAAACAGGATCAGAAGCAGTTTGTGTTTACAGGGGATGGACCACAGTGCACGTACATGGCCTTGTCTCAAGACCATGTTAATCCTTCTGCTCTCTGTCATAATATAGGTTAAAGGGATCTTATCCATCTGATCATCCCACTGAATTTCAAATTAGTCCACAACACTGATGTGTTCATTGGACCTGGTAAACATGAGGCAAGTGGATAGCATGTATCTTAATATATGTGCTCCTGAGGGTGGGAGATAAACTATACAGAGAGTCGGGCCTCCCAGAAGCATGAAATTTTTAGGGTCTCTCATTTCTGATTCAGGATAAAGCAAAGAAATGGTTTCTTGAAGGTACCGCTGAGGTTCCAGTTTGGGGATGGTGCCATGCCAGGAAGATGCACTGTCCTCAGAAGGCAGTTTATATATTCCATCAAAGGTGTCTCCAACAGGTAGAGTGTATGCATCCAGAAATCAAAGTGTTAAAGTAGAAGTCACTCCAAGCCACTCAATCGGGGTATTAACTTTGGACTTGTGGGGTTTTAGTGGTCCTGGTTCATAGGGGTCACAGTAAACATCCCACCAAACTAAATTTATGGTTCTGTCACATTGGGATTCCGATGACAGTAGACAAGAAATGAAGAAAGTACTCCCTACATCATAAGGGTGATTGATCCCAGCCATCTTGAGGAGGTAGAGATGCTGCTACCTAATGGGAATAGGACGGAGAATATTTGGTGTTTTGGCGGCTTCCTGGGGCTTCTTTTGCTATACTTGTGCCCAGTTGTACCTATAAATAAGCAACAGAGAAATCACAGCCTGATAGCTGCGTGAAAACCAGGAGCCCAACCCCCTCAGCAGTGAGGCTCTGGGCCAACATTCTAGGCAAGTCCCTTGGGGCAGAAGAAAAGGATTCTAAGTACTTTTAAATTTTTGTTTATTTATTTTTAGCCTCACAGTATGTGGGATCTTAGTTCCCCAACCAGGGATCGAAACTGTGTTCCCTGAAGTAGAAGCATAGAGTCTTAACCACTGGGTCACCAGGGAGGCACAGAAGGGGATTCTAGAATGGTCGTGAAAGGAGGCAGAGGGTATGAGTTTTGGTTTCAAGACCCAATAACAGTTGGGGCTATATTTCACTTAAGAATCCTCTTTTTGTGTGATTGCTCAGAAATTGTGTTCCACCAGGATCCTAGAGAAGCTGTGCTTAGGAGTAAAGTTAATGTGAACAGCTAGTGAATTAGACCTGTGCAACGGAGTTGACTACAGTTGATCATCAGTGCTTAATCCAATTCCCTTTAAAGGCTGATGTACCTGCTGCCCAGTCACTATGAGAGTTAGCTGGTGTGTGTGTGTGTGTGTGTGTGTGTGGCTCAGTCATGTCCAACTCTTTGAGACCTCATGGACTGTAGACTGCCAGGCTCCTCTGTCCATAGGATTTCTCAGACAAGAATATTGGAGTGGGTTGCCATTTCCTTCTCAGGGGGATCTTCCTGACCCAGGAATCAATCCTGAGTTTCCTGCAGGAAACTGTCTGAGCCACTAGGGAAGGCTTAGTTAGCTGGTAACAACTGACAACTGTCCACGTCCATAAAAATTTAGTTAAAAGGGAGCTGCTTAGCATGGAGGTCATGCATTCACCCTCCAATGTTAGCCAGTGGCTGACTAGCCTGAAAGTACCAAAAGGACCACCCTTGCCTCACGGTGAGAACAACACTGAGGCATAACTTGGGCTCCAGACCATCTTGGCAGAATCAGCATAAAGTGGGGATTCCATCCTTGCTTTGTGCTTTTTCCATACTCATTTCTACTTCCTTCACTCATCTTTTCTGAGATCTCTCCCTGAAAACTCACTTGAATAGAAAACCCTGTCTCAGGCTCTGCTTCTAGGACTAGAAACCTGTGATAACCATTGTCTGCATTCTATAAATCTCTGGATATAACATGTAAATGCAGAGCTAGGATTTGTTTATGGGGAATTAAAGGGCAGGGAAGACCAGGAAAGATGGGAGCAGCAAGCTCCCTAGACCAGTGCTGTCCAGCAGATAGCTTGGTCAGGGCTGAGCATGGCAGCCAGTTGAGGGGAATGGCGAATGTGTAATAAGAAGCTGCAAAATCATTTTCAAATTAAATGCTGTTGATTGAGCAACTTCTGTATATGCGAGATACAGAAAAAAAATTGGGTGGATGATGATGACGGTCACAGTGTAGATTACTGCATCTCAAGCTTTAATGGTCAAACAAGTTGCTCAGGGATTTTTCAAAATGCAGATTCTGATTCTGTATTTCCAAGAAGTTCCCAGGTGACATCCTGCCTGTTGATGCCCAGACTAAAGTTTGAGTAGCAAGCCTTTAGACTAGAGTGTGCAAGAGAAACATAAAGACATATGTGTGATTTAAATTTTTTCTAGCTAGCAGCCACATTAAAGTAGAAATGAATAAAGTTGATTTTATAATATAGTTCAGCTGACCCATTATATCCAAAATGCTATCATTTCAATGTACAATCTATATAGGAATTGTAAATTAGATATTTTATATATATTTGTACTGTCTTAAAAATCCAGTGTATATTTTATACTTGAGGAATATCTTAATTCAGATGCTAATTTTCCATCAGAAATACACATATAGATGTTTGTATTTTATAACATTTACAGTAGAAAGTAGATTTGTGCACTCAATTTTATTCTAGACATACTTAAGATTTCCCAAAAAGTGAATTAAGTATGAGCTTTTAAATGTAAACTAATTAAAACTGAATGAATTTGTAAAAATCAGTTTGTCAATTACACTAATTACATTTCAATGCAAAACACCACATGTAGCCAATTCAGTTCAGTCCCTCAGTCGTGCCTGACTCTTTGTGACCCCATGGATTGCAGCACGCCAGGCCTGCCTGTCCATCATCAACTCCCGGAGCTTGCTCAAAGTCATGTCCATCAAGTTGGTGATGCCATCCAACCATCTAATCTGTCACCCTCTTCTCCTGCCTTCAATCTTCCCTAGCATCAGGGTCTTTTCCAATGAGTCAGCCCTTTGCATCAGGTGGCCAAAGTACTGGAGTTTCAGCTTCAGTATCAGTCCTTCCAATGAATATTTAGGACTGATTTCCTTTAGGATGGACTGGTTGGGTCTCCTTGCTGTCCAAGGGACTCTCAAGAGTCTTCTCTAACACCATAGTTCAAAAGCATCAGTTCTTCAGTGCTCAGCTTTCTTTATAGTCCAACTCTCACATCCATACACGACTACTGGAAAAACCATAGCTTTGACTAGATGGACCTTTGTTAGCAAAGTAACATCTCTACTTTTTCATAAGCTGTCTAGGTTATTAGCTGAAGAAGCTGAAGTTGAACAGTTCTATGAAGACCTACAAAACCTTCTAGAACTAACATCCAAAAAAGATGTCCTTTTCATTATAGAGGACTGGAATGCAAAAATAGGAAGTCAAGAAATACCTGGAATAACAGGCAAATTTGGCCTTGGAGTACAGAATGAAGCAGGGCAAAGGCTAACAGAGTTTTGTCAAGAGAAGGCACTGGTCATCGTAAACAGCCTCTTCCAACAACACAAGAGAAGAGTCTACACATGGACATCACCAGATGGTCAACACCGAAATCAGATTGATTATATTCTTTGCAGCCAAAGATGGAGAAGCTCTATACAGTCAGCAAAAACAGGTCCAAGAGCTGACTGTGGCTCAGGTCATGAACTCCTTATTGCCAAATTCAGACTTAAATTGTAGAAAGTAGGGAAAACCACTAGACCATTCAGGTATGACCTAAATCAAATCCCTTACAATTATATAGTGGAAGTGACAAATAGATGCAAGGGGTTAGATCTAATAGACAGAGTGCCTGAAGAACTATGATCGGAGGTCCTTAACATTGTACAGGAGGCAGTGATCAAGACCATCCCCAAGAAAAAGAAATGCAAAAAGGCAAAATGGTTGTCTGAGGAGGCCTTACAAACAGCTATGAAAAGAAAAGTGAAAGGCAAAGGAGAAAAGGAAAGATACACCCATCTGAATGCAGAGTTCCAAAGAATAGCAAGGAGAGGTAAGAAAGCCTTCCTCAGTGATCAATGCAAAGAAATAGAGGAAAACAATAGAATGGGAAAGACTAGAGATCTCTTCAAGAAAATTAGAGATACCAAGGGAACATTTCATGCAAAATGGGCACAATAAAGGACAGGCTTCTTAGAGATAGGTATATTTGGATTCCTGATTCTGGCTACAAAGATTAAAAACCTGGTCATTTGAGAGGGTGCCCCCCTGTGGCACTATCAAGAGGTTTCCTCACCTGGGGATAATTTGCCTAATTCTTTGATTAGGTTCACTCCATGGGCCCCCAGTGTGGGGCACCTTCTTCTGAACAAGCCTTGTCTCCCTCTCTTCCTGCCTTTTTTTCCTGCTTCTTGGTGAGGACACAGTCCTAAGCACCTCAATGACTCATCCTCTTCAGCTCAGGTTTCTGGGGCCATCTTGATCCTCCGAATCTGGTTAGTTGTTCCCTCTGCATCGCTGACTCAGTGTGGTGTCCATTTGCTGAGCTAGTGAAGCTTTGCTGCCCCCTTCTGGTTTGAACAAAATACTACTTGTTAACGAATTCAGAAAACATCATAATTGCGCAGTTTGTCAAAAGCAGTGTGTAATAAAAAGCTGCATCATTTTCAAACAATTAACTACTGTTTATTGAGCAGCTTCTGTGTTCTGGAGACATTGGGCACTGGAGACATGGCAGTGAATGAAACGGGCACAAATACGTGGCCTTGTGGAACAGAGAAGGACCAATGAACACTGAAGCCAGCGGTTGCCTGGTATGTTTGAAGAACATCAAGGAGGCCAGTGTGGCTGAAGCACTGGAACAGCGTGACTATGGGGGGAGAAGTATGGCACATGTTAGAGAGCTAAGTGTGGAAGGGCAGGTGGAAGCAGATTGCACAAGGCCTTGTAGGCAATGGCATCAGTGACTCAATGGACTTGAGTTTGAGCAAGCTCCGGGAGTTGGTGATGGACAGGGAAGCCTGGTGTGCTGCAGTCCATGAGGTCACAAAGAGTCTTATACGACTGAGTGACTGAACTGTAGGCAATTACACACATGCACATATATCTGAAACAGCTTGGAAGCTAATAGCATTTTGAATAGAGGGGAAACATGATGATATATTTAAATAGATCACTCTGAGGATTAGATGATGGATAGACAGAGGTGTTGCAAGAGACAAGAGGGGAGACTTGTTAGGCGGCAAGAAGTAACAACCACTTGGACCAGCATGGCAGACTGAGGTAGTCAGATATATTTTGAAAGTAGAGAATCTGCTGATGGATTGAATGAGGGATGAGAAAAGAAGGCTTTAGGGTGACTGGATGGCTGAAGAAACAGGATAGGCAGTTACTGAAATGGAGAAGACTGAGGGAAGGGCAGGTTGGAAGAATAAAGGTTGGGAGGAGATTGAGTTATTATTTGGAAATGTCTGAGATGCCTACTGAGCATATACCAACCTGGAGATCAGAGCAGAAATCTAGGATAGTGATAAAATCTTTACAGATATACTCTATAGGTGATATTTACAGCTATAATACAAGTTGAAATCAAATTAAGAACATTAATTCAATGTGGCAGCCGTTGTTGCTAAAACTGAATATCACTTGTAATATGAACATGCTTCTGACTTTGTTGCACCTTTGATATTTAAGTGCCCATTTGCCATATGATGCAAATATGATTACTCTATTCTCTTATTTGTTGTTTAGTTTTTAAGTCATGTCTGACTCTTTTCTGACCCTGGACTATAGCCTCCAGGCTCCTCTGTCCATGGAATTTCCCAGGCAAGAATATTGGCATGGGTTCCCATTTCCTTCTCCTGGGGATCATCCCAACTCAGGGATTGAACTCTCTCATCTCCTGAATTGGCAGGTACATTCTTTGCCACTGAGCCACCTGGGAAGCCCTAATACTTTCTCTATTTGAACTATTGTGAAAGTGTCATTCATATAGCTTCCTATGTAGTGATCTGGTCTTCCAGTGGCATGACTGTATCCTTTTCTGTTCATTCCTTCTCTGACTTTTTCTCCTTAGTTCATCATAATTAAAATATCTGCTAGTGGTAATAGGTGTTACAGAGTGCCTGCCATGCCTTCCCCATCCTTGTGTGTTGTTCGTTGCTCAGTCATGTCTGACTCTTTGTAACCTGTGGACTGTAGCCTTCCAGGCTCCTCTGTCCATGGAATTCTCCAGGCAAGGATACTGGAGTGGGTAGCCATTTCCTTCTCCAGGGGATCTTCTCCACCCAGGGATCAAATCTGGGTCTCCTTCATTGAAGGCAGATTCTTTACTTTCTGAGCCACCACCTCCTATTCAACTAGAAAGTTTCTATATAGCCTTTAAGATTCAGTTTATATGTCTCCCCTCCTCCCTAAAAGCCCTTCTTGGCATCTCTGGGCAATGCCAAGTTCTCCCTTTTCTGTGTTTTCATGATGCCCCTGTTTACTTCTCATAGAGCCCTTGTCACATAGCTAATCATCAGCTTTCGTATTCTTTCTATCGTGTGATCTTAATGCCCCAGACGGCAGGGACTGTATGTTACTCACCTCTGTATGCTTGGTGACAGTTACAGTGAGTGCTCAGTAAATATTAAATGAGTAAATAATGTCATTTACACTGAATAAAATGACGGCCTCTTATTTCAGTCACTTTTATATCAAATAAATTACAGTCACATAAATTCAGGGAATTTCCCTGTGGTCCAGCACTTGGGACTCGGTGCATTCACTGCTGAGGGCCCAAGTTCAATCCCTAGTTGGGGAACTAAGATTCCACAAGCCTTACGGAATGGCCAAAAAAAAAATCATATAATTTTAAAAGCTATTTTATATGTAGGTGCCTTTAAATAAAGGAGGGAAAAGAGTTCTTTATTCCTCTCTGAGCTGTGTAAGTAGTTGCCTGGCTTTTTATTTTGTTTGACATTAATTATGTTGGCCAAAGTAGATTTTGCCTGGAAAGCTGTCAGACTTCATCGTTCACTGCTGCTCCTTTGCAAGCCTCACATCAAAGGACTGTTGGAAGTATTATTCATGTTGAGGCTTTCTGGTTCCTTGTACTAGTTTGGGAAAAGGATACATTTGGGAGATTAACTGTGTGGTTCCCTAATGTTGGCTAAATCTTTTCACCAAGAATTATTGCTGTTGTTTTCCTTGGTTTCACCCTACACTTATTCCTAGACAATCACTGGTTCAGAAGTTTTGGTCCTCTGTGTGTTTGTTTTAATCCAGTTTAAGTTCTGTTCCCATTATTTTTCAGGTCTCTATGCAGCTGTTAAATAATTGTTTAAATTTAGGAATGTGGCTTTAAAGCCTCTTTATTACAAGAAGTTTATATGGAAAACAGCAGCCATTCAAAATTGTACCCAGGCAAACAATCTTTAAACAAACACCTATTGAATACTTCCCATATGCCAGGAATTATTTTGGGTGGTAGAGACACAGTAGTGAATACAATAAAGTGCCTCGCTGTCTTAGTACACACTTTCTAGTAGATAGAAGATAGATAATAAGAAATAAACAAATATACCCCTTTACTTCATAGTATATCATTATCAAATTGTTATCTGTGCTCCCAATCTTATGGCTTCTGGTCAGTCTGTGAAAGCACTGGCAGGCCATCAGAGAGTAGGTTGAAACATAGGTTTAGATGTTTATTCCCCTCACTCACTCCTTAACTAGCAGGATGGTCTTACATTTCTCTACAGCCTGTTCCTGTCAGATGGCACATCTGTGGGTCCAGCTCTTGCCACGTCTGGTAACACTGACCACTACCTTGCCCCTTCAGGCCTAAGGGTGGCAACAATTTTGTGATATAAAAACTACACTGTGTGGACTTTCCTGTTTACTCAGTGGCAAAGAATCTGCCTGCAATGCAGGAGACCCAGGTTCAGTCCCTGGATCAGAAAGGTCCTGGAGAAGGAAATGGTACCCGATTCCAATATTCTTGCCTGGAAAATTCCATGGACAGAGGAGCCTGGTGAGTTACAATCCATGGGGTCACAAAGAGTCAGACACGACTGAGGGACTAACACTTTCACTGTCATAAATTATTTCAATGAAGTTTAAAAGAGCCATTTATAACAGCTTCAAAATATGTGAAATACAACTCTGATAAAAGATATCAGTGACCTGTACACTGAACTTTATATATCATTGCTGAGAGGAATTTTAGAAGACTTGGACAAATAGAATTACATAGGCATACTATTGTTTTATAATGCCTTACTTTATTGCATCTTACAGATACTGTATATTTTACAAATTAAAGTTTCATGGTAACCCTGTATTGACCAAGTTTATCAGTGCCATGTTTCTAACAGTATTTGCTCACTTCCTGTCTCTGTGTCATATTTTGGTAATTGCAACATTTCAAACATTTTCACTAATATTATATTTGTTATGGTGATCTATGATCAGTGATATTTGATGTTACTATTGTAATTTTTGGGTGCCACAAACTGCAACCATGTAAGATAGTGAATTTAGTTGATGAAAGTTGTGTTGTGACTGCTTCACCTATTGACTGTTCCCTGATATCTTCCTCCCCTTGAGCCTCCCTAAACCCTGAGACACAAAAATATTGAAATTAGGCCAATTAATAGCCTTCCAACAGCCACTAAGTATTCACGTGGAAAGAAAGAGTCACATGTCTCTCAATTTAAATCAAAAGCTAGAATGATTAAAGTGAGTGAGGAGGCATTAATTCCCTTCTTTCTTCTTGTTGAATCTTCTTTTTACTAAATATTCAGACTCATATGATAAGCTGTACAGACACAGAATTCTAGAAAGGTGATCCCAAGTTTCTCAAACGTTGGTGCATTCTGACTGCCACTCCCAGACAGTCTGGTGGAATTGATATGGGCATGATCTGGTGGTTGGAATTTTTAAAACCTCTCCAGGTGATTGTAATGTACAGCAAACTTTAGAAGTCACTGATCTGGCACCAATCTGCCTTTTCTTAGGGCATAGAGCATGTGGGCAAGGCAGGACTTGAAAGAGAGTCATTTGCTACCAGGGCCAATGTACTTTCCACTGTTTCAATATTGTGTTCCTTCTTAATGAAATAGCACCAAACGACAGTAAGGGGAAAAATCAGATCACTGCTTGAGACTTTATTGAGGTATGGAGTATACTAAATGCATGCTAAAGAATGAAGATTAAGATAGGCTATTTTAACTATTTTAATATGATACAGTATTAATGACATGATCTGATTGCTGTCAAAATACTGGTGAAATGAGAGCAAGTCTTTAGCAGACTAACAGGCCGTTCTTCATTTTGGATCATTAAAAGGTAGATTGGAATGATTTGTATTTTTATAGGGTGATCTGTTAATATCAATTATGTAAACAAGAAGAAAATTATGTTTACAGAGGCACTTGAGTAAATTTTCTGTAATTCTGTTGATCAAGAAATAATTCTTTGGAAATGTGTGGATGTTTAGCATACCCAGAGCAGCGATAGGGAAAAGTGAAAGTGTTAGTCGCTCAGTTGAGTCTGACTCTACGACGCTATGGACTGTAGCCTGCCAAGGTCTTCCATTCATGGGATTCTCCAGGCAAGCATTCTGGAGTGGATTACCATTCTTTTCTCCAGGGGATCTTCCTCACCCAGGGATTGAACCTGGATCTTGTGCATTGCAGGCAGATTCACTGCAATGCAGAATCACTCAGATTCTTTACTGAGTGAGCCACCAGGGAAGCAATAGGGAGTAATAGGTAATAGGAATCGTAACAGGGAGTAATAGGGAAGTAATAGGGAGTAATAGGTAATAGGGATTGTAACAGGGAGTAACAGGGAAGTAATAGGGACAACATAAGCTAATAATACAAAAGCAATTTGAGAGAGAAGAACACCAAATAAAAGTAACCATAAAGGTATTTTACAGCCTTTGGTCTCAATACTACCGTTAATAATTGACTATGTGACCTCATTGTTGAACATGTCAAAGAAATGAATGTACAGTGGCCTTCACTGTCCTTGGGTTTCACATAGTCTGTCAACACCTCCTAACATAGTCATCAATCCCCAGTGTTCTCCTCTTTGTTTTTCTTTGTTGTTATTTTTACTAACAGCAGCAAGATACCTTTTGCAGTTTTGACTTAAAAATAAAAAAACTTTGGCTCTAAATCGAGGCAGTAGATCTGCACATATGTTGCTACACTTTATGAAAGTGTTTACTTATTAAGGAATATAGTGTGTTTGAAACTATTCTGGAATTTTTAGAATGGCATGAATTTCTAACATACTCTTTCAGAAATATATCAAATGCTAATCTGGGGTTGGGAAAATATAATTTGCTTGCCTGTGTGGAGACAAACGAAGCCTAAATTTGGCTCTTGAAGAGTCTTCTGCAAACTTGGACGCAGACACCTTCTTTCTGCTGCAGCAGAACTTTCCATGCCCCAGGCTCTGGGGCGCGTTTAGGGATTATGAAGCTGCTGCCTGAGCCCAGGGTCCTGAATCTGTGTTCCCCTGAAACAGGGTATACGAGGCTGCCGAGGGGACAGTGAGGTTATGGCACCAGGTGTTAATGATGGGCTGTCTTTCCTAATGCAATTATTGGGCACTTCAAGGAAGTTCCTTGGAAGAATTATGGAGCTTTGTTGCTGCCAGCACAGCACAGTTCTCTGGTGAACTCCCTTTGGTGTTCTCTTGGAAAAAACTGAGCTATGTAGCTGTGGAGGGAATGGGAAACTGTCCTGGGAGAGCAGAGAGTCAGAAATATCAACAGGAGCTGCGGGTCCTCAGAGTGGCCATTCTGGAGGCCCCAGTAGCTTTGGGAGCTGCTGCAGAGAGTTCGCCACGGGATCTCCGTAAGAAGCTCTGCTAGGAGGAAGGCTTGCTATTCTGTCAATACAAAGTTAGAGGAGAATACTTGTTCATGGCCCATATCTGCTTTAGTTGGCTAGGCATCCTTGGGGTGGTTTGTTCCACTGCATTAGTGATTGGAAAGGAGAGGACATATTGTTTTGTCTGTTTGGGAAAATATCTGCCTATTCTGACAACACCCCCTATACAACTAGGAAGCTGTCAATCAAAGTATTTCACCTTTGGACACCTTAACTAGTATAAGGTGGGAAATGGGCTACATTGGATAAATCATAAAAATATAATACATCACCTTTGCTAAAGTGACTGGACCAAGGGATGGCGCATGACCTGACCAGGGGCAGTCTGGGTCCATTCCCATAAATTTAATTAGACCCAGAGGGAAATATTTTTTTGCCTGTTAGTTTACCTAGTGGGCTGTGGCCATGTAGCCACAGTATGGAGAAAGCCTTCCTCCACTAGAGAAGAATGTGTGGTTAGTTTGCTCAGCCATGCCCGACTCTTTGTGACTTCATGGACTGTAGCCCTCCAGGTACCTCTGTCCATAGGGATTCTCCAGGCAAGAATGCTGGAGTGGGTTGCCACACTCTCCTCCAGGAGATCTTTCCAACTCAGAGATCGGACCCAGGTCTCCTGCATTGCAGGTGGATTTTTTTACCAACTGAGTCACCAGGGAAGCCCAAGAATATTGGAGTGTGTAGCCTAACCCTTCTCCAGGAGATCTTCCCAACCCAGGAATCGAACCGGGGTCTCCTGCATTGCAGGCAGATTCTTTACCAACTGAGCTATAAAACTGTGCAAAAAAGAGCCCAGAGAGGAGAGGAAAGAAGAGAGAAGTGGTATTACTTAGGACTCTGGTTCTAGCCAAAAAATTAATCTGAGTTTCCCTCATCGTACAGTTCTTCCTTCATTTCCAGAAGTTATACTGATATGCTTTCAATAAATTATTTTTTATAACTTGGTTCAAATGAGGCTTCTATCACTTGTCATCTGTAACAACCTCCACAAATTTGAATTTTACCCTCAGCATCAGAGACCCTTGAGAGGGTGTAATTTTGAAAAAGGAAAGCATTCAGGGCTAAAGGGGAAGGTGGGGAGTACACTGGGGAAAAGCGTTAAAAGAGAACAAAGAATTCATTCTTGTTACAAAGGAGTCTAAGATGGTACACATAACAGACAGAATATATTAATCAATAAATCTATTTCACTGATGGAAAAAGAAATTCCTCCTGAAGTTATGAGTTTTAGTCTCAATAATGTGCTGTATTTGACTCATTTGAAAAGACTCTGATGCTGGGAAAGATAGCAAGCGGGAGAAGGGGACGACAGAGGATAAGATGGTTGGATGGCATCACCGACTCAATGGACATGAGTTTGAGTAAATTCTGGGAGTTGGTGATGGACAGGGAGGCCTGGCGTGCTGCAGTCCATGGGGTTGCAAAGAGTCGGACACGACTGAGCAACTGAACTGAACTGAATGTGCTGTATTTCCTGAGTCACTGCTATCCATCTTTTGCCACCCTCCAAACTTGCCCCCAGCTCATTATTAATTATGTACAATTTTAGGTCTGTGACAAAGTTAATATCATCCATTTAAAATCCAGCTGTAGTTTTTAATGTGAATTAACAGATGATTATGTATAGGGTATTAATATAACAGAAAATCAATACCCATAGTGAAAATATTGAATACTATTTAATTCTCAATACCTAATCAATAAGAAATAAAAATATAAAAAAGAAATAACCCAGTGATCTTAAACAACCAATTTAAAAATAGTGAATCTAAAGCAAAAAAAAGAAAAAATTAAAATTATGTAAAATCATATTAAAGTATTTTGATGTTGCTTTGGAAAGAAAATGACCCATTCATAAATATTATATAGGCTCTGGACATTGTTTACTATTTGTGTGATGCTTTAAAATTTGTCTCACCATGGGAATCAGCTAATAAGATAGCATTTCTGGTAAAGAAATCTTGTTCAGGATGTTTGGTAAAGGGACAATAACATTTGGATTATGTTTCAAATAAAGACAAACAGTTAGAAGGATGCCTGCCACAAACATTTGAGTTATTAAACATTTCAAAGTTTAGAAATGTTAACAAAGTATAAACTTTTTTCTTGATTTTATTGATGACCATCTTTCATAGGTATGTGTGTTCAGTGTGATAGTCCAGCCTCTTTTGTTAGCTTTCAGTAAGACTTCTGTCTTAACTCTTACTCATTTCCCAAGGATCTCTTAGACTGTTCTCCTCTCTTTATTTGTATCCAAATGTATATTTGTGGAGTAAAAAGTAATTTAATAAGAACCTTAACAAAATATAATTAAGAAGATAAATTATAGGGTTGTAAAAGTTTAGAACAGGAGGAGACATTAGAGTTATTCTGGTTCAATGACTTTATTTTACAGGCAAGGAAATAAGACAAGGAAATTAATTAATTTGTGACTCAAGGTTATATTTGCTGCTAAGAGAAAAAAATGCTCCCAAACTAAATACAAATGATTCCATCTTTTTGGTGTTCTTCTGCCTCCAGTTTTCTTTCTTATACTTTTTAGAGCTTAATCTTTTTGAATGGTTCTCTATTCAATTTACTGAGAGATATGATCTAGTTCAGTGATTCTCAAAGAGTGGTCCCTGGATAGCAGCATCAGTAGCACCTGGAAACTTAATAGAAATGCTAATTCACAAGCCCACCCCAAATCTGGTGAGACTCTGTTGGTGGGGTCTGGTAGTCTGTGTTTTAACAAGCCCTTAGGTTATTCTGATGTGCTAGGCTTATAGAATGACATTTGGTCTGAGTGTCAGGAAACTGAGGTCTTAGTTAAGATCCTGTAACTAACTTGTTGCTATTGGCAGCTCACTTAAATCAAGTCTGTTATTCTTTTTTGTTTCCTAACGTTCTCTAATGCTCCCCTACAGACTACAGAACACAGTTTAAACCTTCCAGACCTGTGTGAACAGATCCCCTCTACTTCTACAACTTTGCACTCTGCTTCCTCAGTGTTTCCCTCCGTCGGTGTCAATCTCTGTTCCATTGCCTCTGTTGTTTCTCTACAAGGAATGCTCTTTCTTCTCTCTTCACCTGACTTGGCTTCTTTATGAATTAGACAAGAGGTCTAAGGTTTTTAGGAAGGCTTCTTTGACTTCTTTCCAGGATAGGTTCTGTGTTTACTCTATTGTTTTCATATTATTCTATACACATGACATCGCTGAGAGATTGAAACATATAGGCATTACCTAATTGAAGGTGGACAAGAGAGAAAAATGAGAAAACAGCTTCTGCAAAGGTCCTGTGCTGAGAGGGCATGTGGTACAAACAAGGGGCCAAAGAAGGCCTATGTAGTTGGAGTGGAGAGAATGAGAGGGAGCAGAGTGGTACCAAGTGAGGCTGGAGATACAGGTAGGGACCAAACCTGCAGCATCACAGGAAACAATAGGGAGGTTTTTTCTTTATCCTAAGACCTAGGAAAATATGGTTACGTTTTGGGAAAACAATAAACATAGTGAGATTTGCATATTAATAGATTCAATTTGACAAGTGGTAGAGGCTAGCAAGAGCAGATGTTAGGTAACCACTCAGGTATCCATTGCAGTAATGCAAGAAAGAGAAGACTCTAGCTGGAACTTCTCATGTTGTTGGTAGTAGAAATGGAAAGAGGAGGATGGATTCATGAGGAGATTTTTAGGATTTGGAGATGACTGGTTAGGAGGGGTGAGGAGAAGGAGGGGTCAAAGATGACTCCAAGGCTTTTGGTTAACATAAGCAGTGTGTTCAGTCATTTATTTGGGGTGTATAGAAAGAAGACCAGGTTTGGGGAGAAAGCTTATGGAGATAAGAAAGTTGAGGCAATGTCAAGGCTAGTAGTCAGTCAGAGAGAGGTCAGGAAAGAATATAAAAATCTGTATCATCTGCTTAAAGGTGATTTTTATGAGATAAGTCTTATTGGATTAGTGGAGATGGAAGCCAGATTGTAATGGACTAACAAGTGGAAAGTGAGCAAGTGGAACTGGGAAGTTTTGTTAAACATTTTGAGAAATGAGAATGTGAAAGAAAGGAGACTGAGAAGGGGCTTTCTGAAATGGGGAGTGTAGACAAATTAGTGTTTTACATATATTAGAGATGTTATTGTGTCTAAAAACTGATTTGAAAGACCATTGAGGAAGAGGGGATGAATATATAAAGAGGAGAAGTGATAGTTGATTGTAAATTTCTCCAGAGAGCAGGAAGTGAAGGAGTCCAAAGTTTTACAGTAGGAATGAACTTAAAAGGTTGAGACAGCTCCTCTATTTCTATTATCACCCAAGGTAGATTTGTAAGTTTGGTAAGCAAAATGTTGGGGGAGTTCCCATCCACAATTTTATACTCTTTTAGTAAAGTTGAAGGTTCAATCAATATGCTAACTCTGAAGGTCCTAGAAACCCTCTTTCTGTTTGTTTGCATATAGGGATTCCTTCGGGGCTTCAAAGTAGCACCCTATGTTATTAAGAGATGCCTGGTATGCAGAATGATGCAGTAAGAAGAACATGGGATTTGACATTAGTTGACTTGAGTTCAAATTTCTTCATCTCTGCACCTAAGAATATCTGGACAATGGTCATCTTCCTCAAGTTGTTTTATTCAATTTCATTTCTTCATTAGCACTTAAATTAGAGAGGATACCTTTTTTCTCACAGGGTTGCTGTAAAGAGTCAGTGTAAATGATAAAACTGCACAAATGTTAGTATTTTGGTACAGCAGTGTCCATGGTCACAGAAGTTTAGAGCTTTAAAACAACTCCCTGATAATGGGCATGAAAGAACTAAGGTCCAGAGCAGCAGGGTTGAGACGAACGCTATGTATCCTGGCCACTACGCTCCTCCCACTGCTTCACGTTGCTCAGTGCAGACTTTTGAAGAATTAGTTTATATGATTACTTTCTGTTATGTCTTGTTAACTTTTTAATTTATGTTTCTATAACATCTATTTTCAAAACAGAATTTAAGGAAACTTTGAATAAACATGCTTGTTTTCTCTTGTTCCAGGTAGATGTAGATTTTAAGTCATAATCTCATGTCTGATAATATTGCTTATATTGGTTACATCTGCCACATTTCCACGGTCAAATAAGAGGAAACTCACATTCAAATACTTTGAACAAATGTAACATGAATCTCTGTCCTTATGTATTCTCAAAGCATGACCAATCTATTATGGACAATGAATGTTCTGGCATCTCTTTGAGCCTATCTTTAAGGAGGTGATAAATAAAAACAGATTTACTGTTACTTTCACTTTCTACTGTACATCTGCTGATGGCAATGGGTAGCCATCATTCAGTTAGTTATCTTGGATTATTTCTGCAACATTTGTTTTAGATATCACTCATCATCTTTTGTTCCCATCAGTCAATGCTCCTTATTTTGATTAAGAATACTTCATACTTCATATATTTTGCTTCATGTTAAGGTTTAATGATTCATTTGATATATTATTCTCATTAGAACAGAAGATGAGGGAGAAATCTCAGAAAGAGATTTTTTTTGAACCAAGTCTAAGATTTCTAAAACTTATAGGTTTCTTTTTTCATCAGAATTTTCGATTAAAAATCTGGCTAGGAGTCTTGAGAGATACATATTTATGAAATAGATATGGATTTGAGGTAAATAACATTTTTGTTTGGGTACAATATTGAAAAAAAAACACCTTTAAGTTTGAAAAATTCTTGGCTTCTGCATGAAATAGTTGACTAAGATGGGTCTTCCAATTTCAACAATTTTAGAAGAGTGATAAAACAAGATGAACAACTTCCTATGAAACCGAGCCATTGACTGAAACCTAGAAAGCTATTACATTCTTTTTTTAAAAAATAAATGATGTGAGAAACAGAATTATCCTCAAGAGTTACTGGATGAATGCTTGAAGGTCCCCTGAATACCTTAAAGTAGTGTTACATTTGAAACTTTCACAGATGAAAGCTGTGAAATAGGGTCTGGTTATCTGGTAAGAACCATTTTCCCTTTCAAAGATCTTGGCAGCACTTCCTAGTAGTGATTCTAGGAAGTAAGTAAACATCTTGCAACAGTAAGATGTTTCCAGTGGAAGAACACTAGTATCATCCTTGAGTTGTGTACCATTTTCATTGTTTAGTTGCTAAGTTGTGTCCATCTCTTTGTGACCCTAGGACTGTAGCCTGTCTGCTCCTCTGTCCATGGAATTTCCCAGTCAAGAATACTGAAGTGGATTGTCATTTCGTTCTCCAGAGGATCTTCCTGACCCAGGGATCAAACCCACATCTCCTGTTTGGCAGGTGGATTCTTTTCCATTGAGACACCTGGGAAGACCTGTGTACCATTGGTTGCTTTATAGATAAGAATCTCTTACAATGTGATTCTATTGACTAGACAGTAAGTAGGCACTCTTTGGATGGGGTATAAGACAGATTGACTTCTTTAGGAAAATTATTCAGTAATGAATGGTTCTGGAAAGAGATTTCATTCTATTTGCATTTGACAGATGAAAAAATTAGTTGCCAAAATTTCTTGATGAAATGAAAGTAGATTGTAAGCACAAAGCAGATAAGTACACATCTTCTTAAAGGAGATCAGTCCTGGGTGTTCATTGGAAGGACTGATGTTGAAGCTGAAACTCCAATATTTTGGCCACCTGATGCGAAGATCTGACTCATTTAAAAAGACCCCGATGTTAGGAAAGATTGAAGGCAGGAAGAAAAGGGGATGACAGAGGATGAGATGGTTAGAAGGCATCACTGATTCAATGGACATGAGTTTGGGTAAACTCCGGGACTTGGTGATGGACAGGGAGGCCTGGTGTGCTGCGGTTCATGGGTTGCAAAGAGTTGGACACGACTGAGTAACTGAACTGAACTGAACACATCTTCTAATCAATGTCTGGAATCTGGTTTCCCTCCTCTGGCCTTCAGAAATGTTCAAAACCTTCTACAGTTTATAAGAATTGATTGTTTCCATAGTCCTTTAGGTAGCCCATTTCAACATGTAACAATATATGCTCTGAATCTACCCCATTATGCTCTAAAGCCTGCTTCTTAGTTCTGGCCTCTGAAAAAGGGCCAGCTGGTAATCATTTCCTTCTTTTTTTATTGTGTTAAAAATCTTTACTGCTGTCTCTTTTCTCAGCTGATCAATCCAAGTTTATGTAACCTTTTCACATAGGGCTTGATTTTTCTCACCTCCATGATCTCCCTCAAGTTGTTTCCAGACTCCTCTTGCCTATAACTCAATGAGGTTGTCCTGATACTATAGGAGCTCTAGCTCTTCAGTCCCCAAGCTTCAGCCTTCCCATTATCCTACAGCCTCCCACTGCTCATCCTCCTAATCCTGTTATTCTCAGATCTCTATGCTCACCCATGCCTGGAGAGCAGTGCACATAACAATCTCCAGCAAGGGCCGCCTTGTGAGTAGGAGCAGAAATTTGATTCCAGGGTTTACAAGAAGGTCCTCTATTGCCTATTTACTCTCTGGAGTCTGCTCTTTTAGGAGGCAAGGCCTTAAATGCACAGTTATATAAAACTTTTATTGAAATATATTTCAAGAGAGATAAGAATGTAAATTAATTTTATTTGCATAAAATTATAAAAACCTAATATAAGACTCAGTGAAGTGAAAGTCACTCAATCATGTCCAACTCTTTGTCACCCCATGGACTGTATAGTCCATGGAATTCTCCAGGCCAGAATACTGGAGTGGATAGCCTTTCCCTTCTCAGGGGATCATCCCAACCTTGGGATTGAACCCAGGTCTCCCACATTGCAGGTGGATTCTGTACCAGCTGAGCCACCAAGGAAGCCCAAGAATACTGGAGTGGGTAGCCTATCCCTTGTCCAGTGGATCTTCCTGACCTAGGAATCGAACTGGGGTCTCCTGCATTGTAGGCAGATTCTTTACCAACTGAGCTATCAGGGAAGCCCTTAAGACTCAGAGATCATGCTAAATAATGATTGGAAGGGGAGGGAGCTTGAAGATCCTGGTGGACTAGAGTAGGGTAGGACAAAAGTCAAATTCAACTCCAGTCCATTATCACTTTTGATTAGAATTGGTTACTATTCTTGAAAGTACTGGGTTTAAGGGATGCCTTCTTGAGTTCTCGATTAAAATTGAACTATCCATTGCTTAAACCTAACTCTGAGTGTATTACTTTCTGACGTATCATAATGTTCACAAATTCTTTCTTTGGCCATGTTGTCTACTAGTGATCATATCAAAGACAAAGGCAGTCATCAGTTTTGTTCTGAAGCATTCATTTGTGTTTTTAATTTTTAGAATTCCCTTTTGATTTTGTCTTAGGATTTCCACCTTTCTGCTTATATTACCCTTCTGTTATTACATATTGCCTCTCTTTGCATTAGAGTTCTTAGCATATTAATCATACTTATTTTAAATTCTCTCTTTGATAATTCAAACATCTGTGTCATATCAGAGTTTGATTTTTGTGATTACTGTTTCCTCGGTTTGAGTTTTTTCCTTGTATTTTGTCATGCTATGTAACTTTTTTGTTGAAGGTCATCTATGTTTGTATAGGAAATAGAAAATGAGGTAAATAGGCCTTTAATGTGAAGATTTATGATAAGCTGGTTAGGAACTGAACTAAGCTTAATGTTTGTTATAGCTGCAGGTGCAGTGTCTTGAATTTCCTCGAGTGTCCTTGTTTTATCTCCTCTCGACTTTAGGCTTCCCTCAGCATTCCTCCTCAGTATTCCTCGGTAGCTGAGCTGTTAAAGAATTTGCCTGCAATGAAGGAGACCCTGATTCAATTCCTGGGTCAGGAAGTTTCCCTGGAGGAGGGCATGGCAACCGCCTCCAGTATTCTTGCCTGGAGAATCCCGACAGACAGAGGAGCCTGGTGGGCTACAGTCCATGGGGTCATGAAGAGTCGGCCATGACTGAGTGGCTAAGCACAGCAAACAGCGATCCTCCTCAGAGAGAGTCGGTGCTTTGCAGTTGTTTGAGCTATAATCCACAATAGTTACATTGGAACTCTCTCAGTATGGTGGTAAAATGTAAGGGAGGTGAAGCATTCTATTAATATGATCAGAGGACCTGTGTCTTAGGTCTGTGATCCTCACAATTATTTTCCCATGGTATAGCCTTTATCTTCCTCCTTAGAAAAGAGACAATAGAGTAGGCAGAAGGTGGGGAATGTCCTTCTCAGCTCAGTTCAGGCTCTGGTAAAGTCTTTTCCTTGCTGAGTAGGCTCTTGTGAGAATGCTTTGGACCCAATTTACATTGATTAATCTTTCTCAGATCTTTACTGTGAGAACTTACAGTGGAATTCCTGGAGGTAAACTCATGCATGTGTGGGTCTGCTCCACAACCGTGACCTCAAGAAGTTTCTCTTTCTCATGCTTGTCCATATTGAGCCTCCAACAAGACATCAAAATGATCACAGTGTTTCTACCAGTTTATGGATCTAGTGGCATTTGTCCAGGTAATCACATACTGACTGTGACTCTCTGGACTCATTTTTCTCTCCAAATTTTGGGGTGTTGGTTTGTCCTGTAACCTCTGTTCTCTGTTAGGGAGGGTCCAAGAAAAGTCATTGATTTTCAATTTATTCAGCTGTTTCTTGTTGTAAGGATGGGAGTGATGATTTTCAAATTCTTTGTATGTCAGAACTGAAACTGGAAGTCTTCTTTATGCAAATTTATTTCATTTTATGTTATTTCTCCTAGTACATTTCTCTAGGCAACACGACTATGTGTTTTTTAATTGAAGTGACTATAGTTATATTCACGTTTGTACATAAATCAGGTCTGACATTAGAGGAGCTGAAATACTCAAACAAGATGACTTTAGAAGATAGAGCATTAGCATGAATTCTAAATTCTACTGATGGGGCCCTGAGGATAAAGAAGTCTTCTTCCTCACTATAACCACTCCTCGCTTGTGAAATATGCCAAGGTTACCTTGATATGGGGCTCAAGCTGATATAATCTAAGCATTTAAACACATATAAGTTTTAGTTTCCTGAAACATTTCACTTTTCCGACTCTAATTCTTTGAGATCAAGGAGGAGGAAGAGGAAATGTCCCTCAGTTGTGAGCCCATGGACTGTAGCCCCCAGGCTCCTCTGTCTGGGATTCTCCGGGCAAGAAAACTGGAGTGAGCTGCCATTCCCTTCTCTAGGGGATCTTCCTGACCTGGGGGTCGAACCCGGGACTCCTGCATTGAGTCATCAGGGGAGCCCTTTTAAGATCAAAGTAAACCTTTATTTACTTTTTGATTCTGTCACATGTTCAATAAACTTGCAAATACTCTACTTATCTTTTTTTTTCCTACTCATCTTTTAAAGGTCGGATCATATACCACCTTCTACATTAAGCCTCCTCTGATTACTTCAAATGGAAGTGACTTCTCCCTGTTTTTCTCCAACTATCACAGTGGTATGCTGGAGACAGTTCATACTAGCTGATAAGAGCTGAATGTGAGCATGCACCTCTCACCAATTCCACACCCAGCGACATCATGTTGGTAGTCAGACCTCAGTTGTGGTGGAGCACTTACATCATTGAAATTGGAAAACACTATAAATAAAGGCTTTTAAAAATTTCCCTATAGATCCAGTTAAACATGGACCATCACACCACTATTTGTGTGTGTGTTGTGTGTCTATTTGTAGATAGATAGGTAAGCAGCTACATAGGTACATAGATAGATAGAATGATATTGGGTTGGCCAAAAGGTTCATTTGGGTTTTTCCATAAGGTGTTACAGAAAATCCCAAGTGAACTTTTGGCCAACCCATAGATAGGTACTGAAAAACAGAGGGACAGAGAGACAGACAGACAGACAGACATAATATTAATAGCTTTTTATGTACTAATGTCTTACTCTGTAGTTTCTTAAGTGTGGATGTTGTTGGTATGCGTTATTTTAATTCCTGAGTACCCATTTTCTATTTTTAATTGGGAGATCACTGGTCCCCTATTTAATTCTTGGTCATTTGGGTAGTTTAGTTCTGTCTTGGTTCCAAGGGCAGGGTGCTAAGTGCAAAGGAGCTATTGGGCTTCATCTAGAATCTACCAAACTGGAGCTGAGATTAGCATCTCCACCCTATCAAATGATGAGGGATGATGTGGAATTTCCTCTTTCCTCACTGAAAATAAGGGAGAGGAGAGTGTTATGGTCTGAACTGCCTTCCTCAACTTAAAAGTTTTGCACAGCAAAGGAAAACATAAACAAACTGAAGAGACAATCTACAGAATGGGAGAAAATATTTGCAAACCATGCAACTGACAACAGGTTAATTTTCAAGATATACAAACCATGTTTCTGTTCTTGGATTGGAAGAATCAATATTGTCCAAATGACTATACTACCCCAGGCAAGCTATAGATTCAATGCTTGTGTTCAGTCACCAAGTTGTGTCTGTGCAACCCCTATCAATTACCAATGGCATTTTTCACAAGTAGAACAAAACATTTTTTAAATTTGTGTGGGAAAACAGAAGACCTCAAATAGCCAAAACAATCTTGAGAAAGAAAACTGGAGCTGGAGGAATCAGGCTCCCTGACCTCAGACTATACTACAAAGTTATAACGGGACTCTTTACCCCCTCTCAGTGTCTATGCTGAGAGCTTTGTACTTTCCTCCTCTTTAATGAATCCTATTTGCTTTCTACCGTGAGTGTCTGTGTGTTTGTGGATTCCATTCTTTGGCTCCATAGACAAGAACTCCGATTCCCATCTCAAGAGTAGCCCTGAATACACAGTGGTAAGTTTTTATGGGCTGGGTAATTTCATAGGCTAATGAGTGGGAGGATTATTTCAATTATTTGAGGGAGGGGCTTCCCTGGTGGCTCAGTTGGTAAAGAATCCACCTGTAATGTGGGAGACCTGGTTTTGATACCTGGGTTGGGAAGATCCACTGGAGGAGGGTATGGCAACCCACTCCAGTATTCTTGCCTGGAGAATTCCATGGACAGAGGAGCCTGGTGGGTTGCAGTCCATGGAGACACAAAGAGTCGGACACGACTGAGCGACTAAGCACAAAGATGGAATAACCAAAACAGTAAGATACTAGCACAAAAACAGACTCATACATCAATGGAACAGGATATAAATCCCAGAAATAAGCTCAGGCACGTATGACCAATTAATCTACAACAAAGGAGGCAAGAATATACAATGGAGAAAAGACCATCTCTTTAAAAAGTGGTGCTGGGAAAGCTGAACAGCTACATGTGAAAGAATGAAATTAGGACATTCTCTAACCATACACAAAAATAAACTCAAAGTTGATTAAAGACCAAAATGTAAGATCAGATACTATAAAACTCCTAGAGGAAAACACAGGCAGAACACTCTTTGAAATAAACTACAACAATATCTTTTTGGATCCATCTCCTAGAGAAACGAGAATAAAAACAAAAATAAACATAAGGGACTCAATTAAATTTAAAAACTTTTGTACAGTGAATGAATCATAAGCAAACTGAAAAGACAATCTACAGAATGAAAGAAAATATTTGCAAAGCATGCAAGTGACAAAAGATTAATTTCCAAAATATACAGTTTATACAGCTCAATATAAAAAAAAATAACTCAATCAAAAAATGGGTAGAAGATCTAAACAGACATTTCTCCAAAGAAGAGATGGACAAAAAGCCCATGAAAAAATGCTTAACATTGCTGATTACTACAGAAATGCAAATCAGAACTATAATGAGGTATTACTTCATACCAGTCAAAATGGCCATCATTAAAATGTTTGCAAATAAATTCTGGAGAGGATGTAGAGAAAAGGGCACCTTCCCATACTGTTGGTGGGAAATGTAAATTGGTGTAGTCACTATGGAGAATAGTAAGGATGTTTCTTAAAAAACTAAAAATAGAGTTGCCATAAGTAAGTAAGTAAGGTTGCTCAGTCGTGTCTGACTCTTTGCGACCCCATGGACTATAGCTTACCAGGCTTCTCCCCTGGAATTTTCCAGGTAAGAGTACTGGAGTGGGTTGCCATTTCCTTGCCATATGATCCTGCAATTCTACTCTTGGGCATATATGTGGTGAAAACTATAATTAGAAAAGATATATGAACCCCAATATTTATAGTAGTACTGTTTATAATAGCCAAAACATGGAAGCAGCTTAAATGTCCATCTAAAGAGGAATGGATAAAAATGCGGTATATCTATGTACATATATATATACAGTGGGATAGTATTCAGCCATAAACACTAATGAATAATGCCATTTGCAGCAACATGGATGCACCTGGAGATTTTCATACTAAGTGAACAGATGTTTCAGTGCATTTTCCAGTAGACACCATGGCTATTAACCTCTATCTCTCTGATCATCTGTCAGTCGATCACAGACATACAAAGAGATATATGTAATAGCCTACTGCCTCTTCCACTGTGTGTGTGTGTGTGTGTGTGTGTATGTGTGTGAGAGAGAGAGAGAGAGAGAAGACGGTTTACATATTAGAATTATCTATATTTTAAAATCAACTTTTTTGACCAGTGAATGGATTATATAGATGGCTCCGCAGAAGGAGTTAATTATCTTTTTATTCTTAACTCAGATATTAAATAATTTCAATCAGTGGTGATTAAATTTAAAAGTTATAACCATAACAGCAACATAATTGCCAATGTTAACTGACCTGAGTGTTTCAGTGTGTTTTCCAGCAGACATCATACTACCTGCCAACACTATTGGCAGTTTAGTTGGTATCTCACGTAACTAGTCCTTATACCTAGTGTCAGAATATCAACTGAGTTTTTCCTATGAAATGTTCTCCTTTAGAGATAGACTGAGTAAAAAGCTTAGATTGTTTCTAGTACCAGGATAGTGCTGGAGTGATGCAGATGAAAAAAAAATCAGAATTCAAGTGAAGGAAATATGCAATATATTTGTGGTAATTATATGAAGGAGATGATTAAAAGTTGGGGAATGGCTAACACCAAGTACTATGCGGTCAGTGTAAGCAGGTTGCCAGGGACATTCCAAAGTAGTTTAACAAAAAGTCATCCTTCATTGTTAGACAAAGTTAACCTTGTTAGTATCCATATTATCCTGAACTGAGCTTGACCTGAGTACATTTACAAATACTTATTTTGCTACATTTCTTTCATACTAATATATGTAATCAATGATCACAATAACTGATCAGAAGACAAATACAGAAAGTAACCCGCACTTGGTCATCAATCTTATGGAAGGAATTCACACCGCAGCATAAACTGCCATCTGTTTCCGAAACTGTGCAAAGAACTGACTCACTTGCTTGAGAATTACCCGCTTTATTAACCTGCCCTGTAACATGAGGGTGATAGGGATTTATTTCTACTGCTCCTGTTCCCATACCAATCACGATAGACCAAAAAATGGCTCCCCAAAAAGATCCCTGTCAAATCCTTGGAAACTAAGAATGTTATCTTATTTGAGAAAAGGGTCTTTGTAGGTATGCTTAACTTAAAATCTTGAAATGAGGAGATAATCTTGTATTATCTGATTAAAGAGAGACAGACAGAAAAGACACATACTCAGAGGAGAAGGCAATGTGACAGACGCAGAGATTGGAGTGACACAGCCTAAGTCAAGGAAGCCAAGGAATGCCAGAAGCCATTAGAAGCTGCAAGAGGCAAGGAAGAGTTCTCCCCTAGAAGCTTCAGAGGACTCATGTCCTTGTTGACACATTTTGATTGCAGACTTACAAACTCCAGAACTATGAGAGGATGTATTTCTGTTGTTTTAAGCCACCAGGTTTGTGGGAATTTGTTATGGCAGCCCACATACACTTTTACACACTATTTAGATCGAGACGATCGCTTAGAGGGGGAAATGTCAACCCACTCCAGTATTCTTGCCTGGAAAATCCCATAGACAGAGGAGCCTGGCAGGCTGCAGTCCATGGGGTCGCAAAGAGTCGGACACAATTGAGCACACGTGCATACATGCGTGTATTATTAATATTGTTAGTTCAATTTCCCTTAATCTTAAAGTTATGTTAAACCTGCTGGATGTTTTCCAAAAAATTACTATTGAAATAACTGTAGATAAGTTTAAGCTGACTGTAACAGATGATGCTTCCCAGGATCTGGTTCCATTTAATATAGTATTCTGGTTACTTCTTACTGCTTAAGAAATCATGCCAAACCTTAGCAGCTTAGAATAAAATTATTTTCTCTCATAGTTCTGTGAATTGACTGAGCTCAGTTGGGTGGGTCTTACTTTGGGACTCAAAATAATTGAAATTACATGGCTGCCAGGGCATCATGATCTGAAAGTTCCCCTGGACTGGATATTTCAGATGACTCATTCTCATGGTGACAGTTGATCCTAGCTTGCTCCCTGGCTCTCTGGGACAACCACATATAGTTTCTCCTTGTAGCTTGGGTTTCTCATAGAATGGCAGCTAGGTTCACAGGGTGAACATTCCAAGAGAACGTTTTAAAAAAACAAGAAGAGGAAAGTGACAGGTCACAAAAGGCTATACCTTAACAGTGTCATTCTGCTATATTTTCTTATCCATCAAGAAGGACAAGTCTTACCCAGATTCAAGGGGGTGGAGAAATCAACTCTCCTTCTTGATGAGGGAATGTCAAGGTCACATTGCAAAAAGAGCTTGGGAGATGCAAGATATCTTTTGTGGCCATCTTTGGAAAATAGGATCTGCTATGCATAGTAATCAGGTTCGTGAATAACACCAAACTCAGAAAAAAATTATATGTGCCTGAGTAAAAAGGATTATAATTCAAAGGCACTTCGAGAAGATACGCTCCTAAAGAAAGACTCCTCATTTAATATAGTGTTTTATCTAGCAGCTTCAGTTACAGCCACTCACCATTTTTTTCTAACTTTCCACTAAAAGAAAGAGACAAGAAAATGGGTAAACTCCCATCACCTCCGAGAACTGAGACCAATGAGCGGTACAGCATGAGGAGTTCTTTTCATGGCCTATCGGGGCTAAGATTCATAAACTACAGTACACCAAGGAAAAAAAAAAAAAAGATCCTTCTTACTTCCAATCATTGCTCTTGTTTTTCAGAACCCAGAGCCCCAGGATCTGATTCACTCAGCTGTCTCCCTATCCCAAAGACACTGAATTGCCTGCCACTTTGTCCCACCTGCAACCTTCAAATACTATTTCTTTCTACCAAGTTACTATTCCTATCAAGGATATTTCCAGCTGAAAATGACTGGCCAATTCATGGGAAGGGGAAGTGGTTAAATACTGGTAGGGATGCATAGCCCTTGGGCAGTGTATTACTAAGTAAAATAATCTGGGTGACAGGTGAGGCAGGAGAGGCTCAGTTTGAGGTTGATGTTCAGAGTAACCCAAGCTGGGGCAGTGAGGGTAGGCAGTGATGCTGCTTCAGGAAAACAGAGGTGAACTAAGGGAAAGCCCGCAAGCAAGAAGCTGAGAGCTCTTCTGGGAGGGGTGCATGTCATCCTTCCCTCCAGCCGTAAATCTGAGAAGAGGTATGAAACATCATCTGAGTAGATGGAGACCAGTTCATGTCAGAAGTCTGTGAACAAACATTACATCTCAATAAAATTCATCTTTTTTTTTTTTTCAAAATTCATCTTGTTCAAATAAAACAGCAGGGTCTTAGAATCACCACTGAAAATGGTCTATGGCAAAGTATAGAATAGAAAAACATTTCAAAAAGTTATGTGATATTCTCATACTGATATTTTCACTATCCTGGTACTCAAATTAACAACTGCTATTAAATGTGAATAGAAAGAGGAAGAAAACATAGAGATGCAAATAGAGATAGGAAAGGATACATGGCAAAAAAAGGCATTGCTTTCTTTTCCTCCTTCCTCCAAAAAGTTTTTGTAGCTAAATGAAAGGGTTAACTTAATAGATATTCCTCAAGGACAAACCAAGCTTTTAAATTTAAGAACAAAACAAAAGGAATAATTAGGTACAAGATGAAAAATAATTGTTGGGACTAATAATAATTGTAAAAAGGCCAACGGCCTTGGATGATTCTAAATATTTTAGTGTTTCATTTAGAAACCAAGTATATCAGCAGTGGTATAGACTGAAGGATGTGAAAACACACCTTGCGTGTGCTGCGTGCTTAGTCACTCAGTCGTGTCCAACTCTTTGCGACCTTATGGACTGTAGCCCACCAGGCCCTTCTGTCCATAGGGATTCTCCAGGCAAAAATACTGGAGTGGGTTGCCACGCCTTCTCCAGGGGATCTTCCCAACCCAGGGATTGAACCCAGGCCTCCTGTGGATTCTTTACCATCTGAGTCTCCAGGGAATCCTGAGAATACTGGAGTAGGTAGCCTATCCCTTCTCCAGGGTATCTTCCTGACTCAGGAATCGAACTGGGGTCTCCTGAATTGCAGGTGGATTCTTTACCAGCTGAGCTACCACTGAAGCCTGAAAACACACCTTACCATAATGGTTTTACTGATCAGGAAGAGCAAATGTTAACGGTTAACATTTTAGGATGGACATTTTGGTAAAAGTAGAAAGTGAAGTGAAAGTTGCTCAGTCATGTCTGACTCTTTGTGACCCCATGGACTATACAGTCCATGGAATTCTCCAGGCCAGGATACTAGAGTGGGTAGACCTTCCCTTCTCTGGGGGATCTTCCCAACCCAGGGATTGAGCCCAGGTCTCCTGCATTGCAGGTGGATTCTCTACCAGCTAAGCCACAAGGGAAGCCGAAGAATACTGGAGTGGGTAGCCTGTCCCTTCTCCAGCAGATCTTCCCAACCCAGGAATAGAACCAGGGTCTCTGGCATCGCAGGCGGATTCTTTACCAACTGAGCTATTAGGGAAGTCCTAAAAGTAGAAAGAAAGAATAGTAAAAATGAAAGTAGTTGGAATTATTCATCCAGAGAATGCAATGTTAAACAGTGACTGAGTCACTACAGAGGGCGTCTGGAGTGGAGACAGAAGTGTAGTGACCTGGGAAGAAGTATGATGGTCTTAGAATGGAAAGTGAGAGAAAGCATGAAATGCTCACCTGCTTTGGGACTAAAGGCAGCAATGGCAGTCATTGACCTGTGTATTGTGGGGAAGCAAGAGGCTCCAGACAGCTGCAGAATGTCAGGACTTCATGGCTTAGGGAGCAAGAGGAGAACAAAAATGGCCACAAAGAAAAAGAAAACAACTTTGGAGCAATAGAACTAATGGAGCAACAGAGCTTAGGATTTCAGCAATAGACACACATCTAGAATGAGATTCAGTTCAGTCTTGGCTGAAGGCATAAGGGCAATTTACATTTTATAATTCACTGGAAAATATTTTGGTGAAGGCAGTCACATGACATACCAGAAATTTCTGTTCACAGGTTACTTTTTTTTTTCCATTTATTTTTATTAGTTGGAGGCTAATTGCTTTACAATATTGTAGTGGTTTTTGTCATACATTGACATGAATCAGCCATGGATTTACATGTATTCCCCATCCCGATCCCCACTCCCACCTCCCTCTCTACCCGATCCCTCTGGGTCTTCCCAGTGTACCAGGCCCGAGCACTTGTCTCATGCATCCAACCTGTTCACAGGTTACTCTTTTGAAAGAGCATTTGTGTTGCTGAGCCATGCAGAAATGAATATCTTATTTTCAAATCACATGTGCTCAGTAGCTATATGCAGGAACAACCTTTTTTTTTCCTGTGATTTTTAATATCTTGCTTAGTGACACAAAGATTTATTTTCATTCCCAGCCATTTTCCTAAACAGAGGCATAGATGTAATTTTTAAAAAAGATAGCTGCAGCTTCAGAGAGCTTAGCAAGAAGCCTAAAATTTCAGAATCTATAATTTTTTATGGTTTCTTATTTCCAGTATTGTATGTAATACTACCTCTAATTACAATGCATCTATCTACTCTTCTGAAATCCTGTAGGCTGAATAAGTCTGCAGAAAAATGCTAACTCAGAGGTATAGCCTATGTTATTTTTAGTAATTTGTCTAATGAAAATACATTTACTTAACCTCTGTGCCTTTTTGAGTTAGTCCAGAAATATGTTTTCAAACTTCAAGACACTTGGAGTGCCCCCTAATGGTGAGTGCTGGCCCAGTAGCAATTCAAGTCTTCTCTGTCTGCTAAGTCTAAGAGGGAAGGCTGCTCTAATTTGTCTATGCCAGCTGGAACTCTGTGAAAACTTCTTGTTATAATCCATGCACTACTCCTTAGCTCATTGTAGCAATTTGCTTTAATTACCCTTTCCCTTTTCTTATATGTGTTACAGAAATATTGGAGTTCTCAAAAAATTCAGGGTATACATTTCTGAAGCTAATTTTGTGTCAGAGGGATTCAATTAGGGTTGTGATGGGTGACAGTTCCTTTAAAAATCTGATAGGAGCTATGGAACATCTCTGAACAAAGTGAATAGACATCAATTTCATATACAATTTTAGAAAGTTCAGAGATTCCTCAACTCAGTCATGAAAGAGTTTCAAATCTAGTCCAACTATTTTGTGTTCAGAGAACAGTTAAGCATGTGGAAAAAGGTTTATTCAAAGGAGAGCTTATAGACAATTATGCTGAAGTGGGTTTAATTTCAGTTTTCACTAAGTTAAAAATTAATCTTTTCTCTCATCCAGATAACTTTTGAGCCACTTAGACAACTGATTAGAGCTCACTGTATTTTGTCTTGGTCAGTATGTTTGTTTGACTTAGGCAGACTGATTACCCTCCCCACTGCTCAATCCCATGACTGTACATGTGGGAGGGAGTCAACCTCTGTTCAAGTAGCATCACACTCGTGTTTCAAATCATTCCTGATGTTACATTTAATTCACTAAAATATTCAGTTGTTGTTCAGTCACTCAGTCATGTCCGACTCTCTGTGACCTCATGGACTGCAGCACACCAGGGTTGCCTGTCCTTCAGCATCTCCTGGAGCCTGCTCAAACTCATGTCCATCGTGTCAGTGATGCCATCCAACCATCTCGTGCTCTGTCATCCTCTTCTCCTCCTGCCTTCACTCTTTCCCAGCATAAGGGTCTTTTCTAATGAGTTGGCTCTTCACATCAGGTGGCCAAAGTATTGGAGCTTTAGCATCAGTCCTTCCAGTGAATATTTAGGATTGATCTCCTTTAGGATTGACTGGTTTGATTTCCTTGCAGTCCAAAGGACTCTCAAGAGTCTTCTCCACCATCACACTTCAAAAATATAAATTCTTCGGTGCTCAGCTTTCTTTATAGCCCAACTCTCACATCCATACATGACTACTGGAAAAACTACAGCTTTGAGTATATGCACCTATATCGGCAAAGTAACATCTCTGCCTTTTAATACGCTGTCTAGGTTTGTCATAGCTTTTCTTCCATGGAGCAAGAGTCTTTTAATTTTATGGCTACTGTCACCATCTGCAGTGATTTTGGAGGCCCCCAAAATAAGTCTATGACTGTTTCCACTGTTTCCCCATCTATTTGCCAAGAAGTGATGGGACCAGATGCCATGATCTTAGTTTTTTGAATGCTGAGTTTTAAGCCAGCTTTTTCACTCTCCCCTTTCATCTTCATCAAGAGGCTTTTTAGTTCCTCTTCCCATTCTGCCATAAGGGTGGTGTCATCTGTGCATCTGAGGTTATTGATATTTCTTCTGGCAATCTTGATTCCAATTCAGTTAGTTGGAAATAAATATCATTTATGAATCATTAGGTTACTGATTCAAATTGAGTCCCTTTTATGACCCTGAACCAAGTCTCTCACCAGTATCTATTCATTGTTCTTTAATCTTTCTTTCTTATGTTTAGGTTAGCATGCATGTTTGACATTTCTGTCATTTTTTGTGATTAGATATCCCATCTTGATTTTTACTGACCACACTCTTTAGTATTGTTATTACATACTATGAATTCCCTCCTCATTTGCAGCCATTACTATTTAAGAACTTCCTAATCACCAGCCAGTCCTTTTTGCTATTCCCCTTTCTTTAATTAGTATAACAATAGAAGAGTTGGTCAACATCATCATCCACTCTGTTTTTATCAGACAGAGGCATTTCAGAAATACCAGTACAGTTTAAAGGAGTCATCTATGGGAAAAATGACAGCACTAGATGATCTTTAGCCAGATTGCTTATAGAGTATATTATAGATTTAGAGATGGAAAGGACCTTAGATTTCTTCTGGTCCTCTTTTCTAACAATTCAGGAAATACATAACACCACCCTTATAGCAGAAAGCGAAGAGAAACTAAGAGCCTCTTGACGAAAGTGAAACAGGAGAGTGAGAAACCTAACTTAAAACTCAACATTCAAAAAATGAAGATCATGGCATCTGGTCCCATCACTTCATGGCAAATAGATGGAGAAACAATGGAAACAGTGACAGAGTTTATTTTCTTGGGCTCCAAAATCACTGCAGGTGGTGACTGCAAACATAAAATTAAGACGCTTGCTCTTTGGAAGAAAAGCTATGAACAACCTAGATAGTGGATTAAAAAGCAGAGGCATTACTTTGCTGACAAACGTCTGTCTAGTCAAAACTATGGTTTTTCCAGTAGTCATGTATGAATGTGAGAGTTGAAACAAAGAAATGTGAGCACTGAAGAATAGATGCTTTTGAAGTGTGGTGTTGGAGAAGACTCTGGACAGTCCCTTGGACTGCAAGGAAATCAAACCAGTCAACCCTAAAGGAAATCAGTCCTGAATATTCATTGGAAGGATTGATGATGAAGCTGACGCTGCAATTCTTTGGTGACCTGATGGGAAGAGCCAACTCCTTAGAAAAGACCCTGATGCTGGGAAAGATTGAAGGCAGGAGGAGAAAAGGACGACAGAGGATAAGATAATTGGATGGCATCACCAACTTGATGGACATGAGTTTGAGCAAGCTCCGGGGTTTGGTGAAGCACAGGGAAGCCTGGCATGCTGCAGTCTATGGAGTCAAAAGAGTAGGACACGACTGAGCGACTAAACTGAAGTGAACTGAACTGAACTGATGTCATTCTAAGATGGTCATCTGATCTTGGCCTGCAAACTTCTCATGATAGACATCCTTGCTTTCTGGTGCAACCTATTCACTGTTGAGATATGTAAAGATAACATTCTTTCTTGTGTAGATTAGGAATGTGGTTCCCAGTAACTTCTATGTATTATATCTTATTATATTAAGTGAAACTTGATAAAATAAGCTGAATCTATTTATTTATCAGACATTCAAATATTTGAAGACAGGTGTTATTGAAGTGGTCATCTCTATTTTAGCCTTCCCAGGATCCTTTTTTCTTTCTTCTCAGAATAATCAATTTTCCAATGGGAAATTTAATCTCCATCTTATTTTCCACTGATGGAGTTTACCAAGGAATGAAAGCTTTCTTATCCCTACCCTTTAGGATGTGTACATAATGGAGATCTTCTCATTTAGCATATTCAATTTCCCTGGCCACAGTGATTATTTCAATCCTAGGCTAGTCAACTAGTCCTAGTCCCTGATAGCTCCATTGGTAAAGAATCTGCCTGCAATGCAGGAGACCTAAGTTCGATACCTGTGTTGGGAAGATCCCCTGGAGAAGGGAAAGGCTACCCACTCCTGTATTCTGGCCTGGAGAATTCCATGCGGTCACAAAGAGTCAGACATGACTGAGCGACTTTCACTTTCACTTTTCACTTTCACTTTCAGGCTAGTCATTCAAATGGGTTCAGTAGGATGCTATACTGGGACTTCTATGAAAAATACTGGAGAAGAGAAGCTCTCCATCTTACAGAATTGCTAAAACACTGGAATATGAGGTTGGGACATGGGGAGAGAGCCTGGCTGAGGATGAAGGAAACCCAAGAAAACAGTGCCTTGAGAACAAAACAAAGCCCTACCACATACATTGTCAGAGCACATGGACTCAGCCCACACCTCATGCTGTGTTACTTACTGAACTTTTAGATACACGAACCAAAAGATTGTATGTAAGTCAGTTTGGGTTGAGTTTCCCTTAGTTGTTCCCAAAGAGACTTGAATAATACAGTTACAGTTTTGTGAGCCTTACCTTTTCTTAGCTAAAAATCTACAGCTTGATTCTCAGACCTTTTCATCTCCTAGTCATATTATGATCTACTTGTTCTCAACTGTTTCCATGAAAACAATTGAGGTACCTAGAACTGAGCATAGTACTTTAGATGAGATTAAAATGTACTAATGTGCAACGTAGTATAACCTTTTCCCTCCTTGTTTATTCTTCCCTGGTCAATTTTCATTGACTGAACCCTACATTGCCTTAAACCTCTTTCCTCCCTTTTTGTACTTTGCCATCCTACTGGTTTATGCAGCATCTGAATTTCTTAGGGCTTTTAAAAATGAACTTACTTGAGGCTATGCCTCACCTCTTCACCTCTCTACCTTTACTTCTAGTCCTTTCCTAAGCTACACAGACATATATCCACTTGTCTGGTTTATTGAAAGAGTTTTGAATTTTTTTCCAATAGGGGACTTCAAACTGAGGATCCTAATAGAATCTTTTTATTCACAATGTACTTATTTATAATTTTTACAATGTTGTAATTACTTTTGCCATACAACAATGTGAATCAGCCTTAATTATGTACATATTTCCTCCCTGCCTAGCCTCTCTCCTCTCCCTCCCATCCCATCCCTCCAGGTCATCATGAAAGAGTTTTGAATTTTGAGCTTGAGAAAGTAACTCATTCTCTCAGTGCTTTGGTGTTCTTTACTGCAAAACTGTGGTATTTCTTAGGGCAATTTTTGTTATAGATATTAGAAACTCCCAATCAAAATGGCTAATTAATGAGGATATATTAAAATAATAAGTCTGAAGGTAATACAATTTTAGTTTTGGTAAATTTGGTGGCTAAGTGATGTCATCAAGATCCATGCTCCTTCTATTCTTCCATCTTGCTACATTCAGTGTGTTCTCCTCTGGCTAATTCCAATCTTTATGGCTTCAGGATGGCTTCCACTGCTCCAGGAATCACAGATAGACATGAAAATGTCCACCAGCAAAAGAGGGACTCCTTCTCAAAAGGTTCTTTCAAAGAAAGAAGTAAACATTTTCTAGAAGGCCCTCAACTGAAGCGACTTAGCGTGCACGCACGCATTGGAGAAGGAAATGGCAACCCACTCCAGTATTCTTGCCTGGAGAATCCCAGGGACAGAGGAGCCTGGTGGGCTGTCATCTATGGGGTCGCACAGAGTTGGACACGATTGGAGCGATTTAGCAGCAGCAGCAGAGAGCCCTCAGATTTCCTCTCACATTTCATTTTTCCAGGAGTCTATCATGACCTTATTTAAGTCAGTCCCTGATAAGGGATAATCAGATTGGTTACAACCAGTGCTCTCAAACTAGCTATGTATCAGAATCACTTGTAGGACTTTTTAAAGTGCTCAGGGCTGGTGCACTGGGAAGACCCAGAGGGATGGGATGGGGAGGGAGGCAGGAGGGGGGATCGGGATGGGTAACACATGTAAATCCATGGCTGATTCATGTCAGTGTATGGCAAAAAACACTACAATATTGTAAAGTAATTAGCCTCCAACTAATAAAAATAAATTAAAAAAATTTTTTAAATAAATACAACTTATTTGTTATTAGAAATGAAGTCAATAAAGATGATTTACTCTAAAAAAAATAAAAAAAATAAAAAACACTGATTTATTGATTCCATCCCTACAGTTTCTGATTCAGTAGGTCTGATGCTGTTGTTGTTTAGTCACTAAGTTTTGTCTGACTCTCTGTGACCCCATGGACTGTAGTCTGCCATGCTCCTCTGTCCATGTGATTTCCCAGGCAAGAATACTGGAGTGGGTTGCCATTTCTTTCTCCAGGGGATCTTCCCAACCCAGGGATCAAACCCATGTCTCTTGCATTGGCAAGTGGAAAATCCAGGGAAGCCCAGGTCTAATGCAAGGCTACACAATTTCCTTTTCTAACAAATTCCCAGATGACATTGATGTTGGTTGAGACCACAGTTAAAGAACTACTGGCTTAGGAAAACCTTAGCCCTGTGATAGAAACTGAGGCTGGGGCCCATATAGGACAGGTAGTTTCCCTTAGGGATTTGTTATTAAGAAGAGAAAGGTAGGTAATCACAAATGTCCTGTTATGGGAACTATAATCCCTAATTCAGGATTGTCCTATGGGTTACAGATATACATGTAAATTGCCCACCATAGTATATTCAATATGTGTAACTGCTACTATTATTGTTATTATTGATTTTGTTATAGACACTGTATTATAGACTGTTTCAATATTACTTGCAAATTTGATAAGTATACTCTTCCATTTTATTCAGGTCATCGATAATATATTGGACAAGCCAAGGCAGATGGAGAATTCTGAAAATTTCACTAGAGATTTCCCAGATCACTAATATCAGTTCACTAACCAAAAATGCTTATGATTTAATTTTTTAGTGATTTCACTTAATTGAACTGTCATCTAGTCTTATTTTTCCATCTTATTCAAAAGAATATCTTAAGAGACTAGAAAATAATTGGTTTCAGATTTGCCTATACATCTCTATAGGAAAAATATAGAGTGAACTGTATGTTCTAGCATTTTATTAATAGTTGTATCTAACATTCATATGGGGCTTTCCTGGTGACTCAGACAGTAAAGTATCCGCCTGCAGTGTGTGAGACTAGTCTAATTCCTGCGCCAGAAAATCTCCTGAAGAAGGGGACAGCTACTCACTCCAGTATTCTTGCCTGGAGAATTCCATGGACATAGAGTGCTTATCCTATCTGAGATACTGTTCAAACTGTTTTATTATATATGAGTGGGTATGATTATTATCACTATTTCATGGAGCAGAAAACTGAGGCATAAAGAAGTTAGATAGCTTGCTCAGAGCCATGCAATTGGCAAAAGGAGGTAAAAGGATTCCAATCTATCCCAATGTAATCTCTGCTAATAGGCACAATTACACATACACAGTACAATCACAGGAAATGGCCATGATCATAATCTAGTAATACAGCTGGTACCTGAAATGCTCTCTCACACATACATGCACACATACACATCTGCCTTATTCAGTACAGCTTTTAAATGTTACACATTTTAGTAGGGTAATACATTAAAATTGTTTAACGAGCCACGGTATGTGGAACAATCTCTATGTATCAATGCTCAGTGAACCACTGTACTGAAAGGCTCATCATGATGGATAACAGACCTATTATCCATGGAGAAGTGTATTTTAATATTGGTACTTAATACTTTAGTAAATATTTAGAGTAGAAATATTCACAAATATTTGCAACAACTTTTGCAGAGTTTCACGATTGGTTAGAATTGAAACAAAATAGCATGGGTGGTAACTGTGAGAACAGGAAATTTGCAATATACTAATCAAATGTGGTACTGAAACACTATCATGATTCTGTCCTATTTTTATAAGTAAGGTCTGATGATTAATCTTTAAGTGACTAAAACTGCCATCTAAATAAAAAAGTTCTTTATTTGAAGTTAGGGACAATCTTCAACGTATTTTGTCCCTTGGTCCTATTCTGATAACTTTTCTGTGTCTGGCCTCTAACTGAACTTATTTTATCTCCTGACCACTAGTTTGTTCTCTGCAACTTGATTGGGAGGCTTGCTTCCCTAGAGAGAAAACTGATTAGAGCTTTGTGAACTCCCCAGATTTTCCTGGCTCTGAATTTTAGCAAATCTAGGGCATCTTGGCAGAGGGTTTAGGCCTGGCTACTTGGCCGTCGTCTCTGTATCTCTGTCACGTTGTGTTAGGTCTGTTACACCAGTAGGTGTCATACTGGGCTGCACTTTCCCACAGAAATACATCAGGTAAAAATTCAGAATTCCTGTGCTATAAACTCTGAAAATAGAGCACTCTACCATACAGAAAAGTTGTACTCTCTTAATTATGAACCCATCAAGTATGAAGGCCTCTCTCTCTTCCCAGGTCTCTCATGGAGCATGCACACAGCATTAGGGTTGTTCATCCAGGCAGCTGGTCTGCTTTCCTTAACGGGGTCAGGAACATGGGTATTTAATGAGTCTCCCTTTGCTGTGCTAGGGCTGAGGTTGCCTTCCTAAAGGAAGCATCAGTTTAACTCTGGTTCTCAGTCCAGAGTGTACATCAGGATCACTGGGAAGGCTGCTTATCCCAGGGTTAGCGGGGGAAACCTTGCCCCCCCACCCCCACCAACCACCACCCAAGAGCTTCTGAATTTGCATCTCTGATGAATTCCCAGGTGATGCTGGGTGCAAGTTCTGAAAGGCCCTGCTTTAACTTCAGGCTCTGTTTTTACTTGCTAGAATTTCCCAGTTGGATATATCAGGTTTGCCCTGTTCCCTTTTTCATTTTAAACTGCCCAGCACTTGCAGCTTTGGGGAATAGCTCACATTAAGAAGACTTCTAAAAATAAGGGCATGAGATAGAGTCACACTTCAGGTATTCTGTTGCAAGTTAAGATTTTGGATACGAGTAATAGAAAGGATTTTAGTTAACTTAGTGTAGTGGATACCATGGGGCTTCCAGCCAGCTTCCCTTTTCCAGCCAATGAGCTTGTTCTGTAATAGCTGCAAATGCTGTGGATAATCTAGAGGTAAATAGTTCAGTTCAGTTCAGTTCAGTCGCTCAGTCGTGTCCAACTCTTTGCTACCCCATGAATCGCAGCATGCCAGGCCTCCCTGTCCATCACCAACTCCTGGAATTTACACAAACTCAAGTTCATCAAGTCGGTGATGCCATCCAGCCATTTGCCCACTAATGCAGGATAGGTAAGAGATGCAGGTTCCATCCCTTGTTTGGGAAGATCCCCTGGAGAAGGGCATGGCAACCCAGTCCAGTATTCTTGCCTAGAGAATCCCATGGACAGAGCAGCCTGGCAGGCTACAGTCCATGGGCTTGCACAGAGTCAGACATGACTGAAGTGACATAGCATGTACACATGCATGCACGTATGCTGTGGATAATGGCTTATGGCTGTTACTTTCTTCAGAGAATTGACTTTGACTAATGAAAGCCACTTCTCTCTGAGACATCTAGGAAGTTTCACACCTATCTCTCCTTCATATATTTTGAGTTAAATAAAATATACTAAAGATAGTTTCACCTGTTTCTTTTTGCACATGTGGCCAATATTATATTCCTAGTAGAATTCCTAGTGGGTCACACTGGTCTAGAGCCTTCAGAAGTTCTTGGGTCAGGCCAAGGCTAGATTCTGTTTGAGACCACATATATGCTGAAGAAATCAAGACTTGATGATTAGAAGGCTCAGGACAGCTGTGCAATGGAGAATCATGACTTTTTAGACAGTTTCAGGGTCTGAACCCACCTGCACCCAGAATCCATCAGCTAAAGAAGAGGCTCCATCCCCATGAGGAAGGACCTTACAATACTATGGCAGGAGTGTACAGTGATGTAGTCATTTGATTCTCCCAGTCCTCTGCCAATTGACACTAGCAACCATTTATTCACAGGGTGAAAATAAACCAGAGAAAAGAGAATACCCACACCTTTTGATGGCCCTTGATACAGGGACCGAATTAACATACAGAAGGGAACTGAAAGTGCCATCATTGACTTCCTGTTAGAATAGAGACCTATCAGGGCCCAGAAATAAATGGCGCTCTAGCCCACATCTGTCTCAAGGAGGGTCCGTTAGGTTCATGGACACACCTGGTGGCCATGTCTCTGGTTCCTAAGTGTATATTCATAATGGAACCCTCACATGTGTTCTTTGTCCCATTAAATCCAAGTTATTGTACCAGGAAAGGCCAAGTAGAAGCCCTAAAATTGTCCCCAGCCTACCTTTACCAACATAGTGAGTCTAAATTACCATTTATTCCACTAACAAAACATTGTAAAGCAACCACACTCTGATAAAAATTTAAAAAAACAAAAAAAAAATCACCAAGCAAACAAAACACCAATAAAACCCAATTCATTCCAGGGAAGATTATAGAGATTCAGCACCACACTCAAAGACTGCAAAGAGTTGGACGTGACTGCAGAGACTGAGCACGTGGCATGTAAGCCAAAGTATCCTAAGACATCCTCCCGGAAGGAAAGGACAGGATGTTGTACCCTGGGCCTCCTACCATTAAGAGAGAAGCAATATGTTTGGCAATCCTCTTTGGTGTTTGAGGCAGCACTTGACAATACTGCTGTGACCATTGTATGGTGAAGTGAACGTCTGCTAATTTTGGGTGGGGTCAAAAACAGGAAAAGACTGCTGCAGATTTGGGCTGTAATACAAGCAGCCTCACCACTGGAGTCAGAGGCATGAGGGTATTAGAGCTATCTGTGGCTGAAAAGGAGGCCACTAGAAAAGTCCTAGTAGGAGAGTTGTAGGCACAACCCTAGAAATTAAAACAGAGCTGCTTGCTTTTTGACTCTCTAGAAGGGAATGCAGCTCTGGTAATGCTTTTTTTTAATTTAATTTAATTTTTTTTTATTAGTTGGAGGCTAATTACTTCACAACATTTCAGTGGGTTTTGTCATACATTGATATGAATCAGCCATAGATTTACACGTATTCCCCATCCCGATCCCCCCTCCCACCTCCCTCTCCACCCTATTCCTCTGGGTCTTCCCAGTGCACCAGGCCCGAGCACTTGTCTCATGCATCCCACCTGGGCTGGTGATCTGTTTCACAGAACAGCATGTATATTATCTGGTAATGCTTTGATTTTATTCTGGCGGGACTGTGTTGGCCTTGTGACCCCCAGAAATATAGAATAATAAAATTGTATTGTTTACACCATGGAAGTTGTGGTACTTTGTTACACAGCCCAGAGACAATGAGTACACTGGACTTTCCTGGCCTTTATCACCCTTTTTGCAAAGTAGGAATAATTCCATCTTCCTTTCCTACAGAGAACAAAAGGAGACATCACATGCGATAGTGCTTGGAAAACTTTAAAATGCTGGGCAAACATTAGGTTTTATTAGATTTAGAACCAGTTGAAGTGATACTATCATAAGATGTCTTGTTTGTGCAAATAGGCAATTACACTGATTGTTCCTAATGCTTGAAGATGCAATAAAGTAAAGGAAATAAGTTATTTAAAACTCTGTTTTGGTACATCGACACTTGACAATATCTAAACCTAATGAGGTCACTTGAGTAAACATAGAAAGCTCTGTTAGTGAAGATTATATACATGTCACAACAGGAATAGAAGACAAAAGAACTGAACTATTGCTATTTTAATATAGCTCTTGGCTTGACAGAATTGATTTCTAAAATGCATGATTCCTAAAATCCAAGTAGCAGATGCCATCTCCATTTTACTTTATTGAATCTGATTTTATTGTGCTGATTCTCAAGCACCAATAGGTGCTTGTCAGTCTCTTGGCCTCCATTTTTTAATTGGCAAAGTAATGCAAAATAGCTGTTTATTCCTTATACATGGTTAATTATGTTGCCTCATTTATTTTGGAAGGGACCACAGAGCTTGTTTAGATAGGGGGATGGGCCACCTCTTTGCTTTTGAGGATAATTATTTCTAAAGAAGTTTTTAAAATTTAGGCCACTCTGTTCTGAGTTTTTAAAAAAAGACAATCAGGCCTATATGGTTGAGCATTGTAGTCAGGGAATATTCACTGCAAGGAAGCTATTCAAGTTAGTTCCACGGAAGAGAGATTAATTTTACGGATTGCACAGGCAACCTCCAGGGTCTAAAAACGGAAATGCTGGTAGGCTTGTAAAACCAGGAATTGGAAAGAAATCATGGCTTTTTCATCTACCTGTTATGGAGTCTGGTCTTTTGCTTCTGCTTGTGTCTAAGTGCTTACTCATTCCTTTGTGCTTCTCACTACTACAGAGCTCCTTTCTCTGCTTAATTGTCAGCAAGTGTGGCGCCAAAAATGAGAGCCTCAGGCCAGCCTCTGTGTCTATTGAGTTTGCACACATGGCTGTATTTTCCCATACCACTTCTTAGTGTAAAATAAGTATAGAGAATATGTTTGATTACTAGCTGGTTAGAGGATTGGATACTTAAAGTCTGGTACTTAAAGTACACTCCTAGTTCAGTGAGCTGTGGTGTTGAGGTCACAGGGCATGAACTCAGCTGCTGTGGTCTACAACTATCACCAGGAAGCTCTCAGAGAAGAAGGCAACGGGGAGGCAGACACCTCTACATGTCTCTTATATTTAATCATACCTAACACTTTAGTTCCTTTACCTGAAGGATGAGCCCAGTTAGGTTTGTGCCCTTGACCAAGGTTTCTCACTATTTAGCTTCAAAGCATTACATACTGCCTCCTTTCGTAAGAGTAAATGAATAAAGTGAGCACAGTCTCATATCTCCAAAAGACATTTCACAAATATTGTTGAAAGTAACAAAATGTTGTCCTTTGTGAGTTTATAGTCATAATCTTTCTACAGTTACTTCCATAAAGCTAGGAATAATATCTGTTCATAGCTGGGGCTATACCAAGGTTGTTTATTTGATTTCCCTTGAGGAAAGTCTGCTTCCCGGGTGGCTCAGTGGGTAAAGAATCTGCCTGCAATGCAGGAGCCGCAGGAGACTTCGGTGCAACCCTTGGGTCAGGAAGATCCCTTGGAAAAGGACATGGCAACCCACTCCAGTAGTCTTGCTTGGGATATTCCATGGACAGAGGAGTCTGGCAGGCCACAGGCCATGTCGTTGCAAAGAGTTGGACATGACTGAGCACAAGGCCAGGAGTGGGAGGTGGGGTTTGGGAGTGAGAGGGTAGTCTTTGAGGAAGGACTGGGCCTTCCCAGGTGGTGCTAGTGGTAAAGAACCCATCTGCCAGTGCAAGAGACACAGAAGATGAAGGTTTGATCCCTGGGTTGGGAAGACCCCCTGGTGGGGGGCATGGCAACCCACTCCAGTGTTCTCACCTAGAGAATGCCATGGACAGAGAAGCCTGGTGGGCTACAGTCCGCAGGGTTGCAAAGAGGTGGACATGACTGAAGCGACTTAGCATGCATGCATAAGGAAGAACTGAGGTAATGCATGTCGTATTGGGCTATCTTGATGACTAAGTGGAAGTATTTTTCTGCTTTCTGATGATGGTAATTTCTGGGACACATAATATTTCCTTCAAATACATATTGATCTATAACTAGTAAATCAAGGAAAGAACTTTTAACTTAGCAATAAAAATCTGAGTTCACAGAATCTAAAAACATAATGCCGAAGCAAAAATCTTAATTTCCTATTGCAGGGAAAGCTTGTGTTGTTTTATCTGTGGTATTTCATTAAGAAGAACATAAATGTTCTTGTCAGCAGTGCAACTAGAAATGTTTATGAGCCTGGTAGCATTGTGGGAAGTATCTCTGAGGCTACTTAAGTTTGAGAATTCTAATTAATTTGAAATTTATTATAAAAGGATTTGATAATACAAGTTAGAGGCTAAATGTATTAAACAAAACCATAAAGGACTGGTCCAGGATAAAAGACTGACAAAACTGACAACATCAGGTTGTCTGAGGTTGCTTTCACTGTGGTTTATTTCTGAACCAGTAAACTAGATAAATGACATTAAGGATACAAATGATTGAGTTGATGCAGTTACTTCTAGCATATCTGGTTTTTCATGGAACTAACTCTGACATTCAATATGCATAGTAGGATACATAGACTGAGCAATCCAAAGGTCAGGAAAGCAAAGAAACTCTGTACTGTAGCTTTTTACTTTTTGGCTGGGGAAAGGACTAAAATTATTACTTGCTGTCACCATGGTTATATAACCTCATGTTCTATTTCTTAGTCACCAGGCATTCAATATACCTATTCATGTCCTACCACATTACACTATTTCTTTTTTCATTTTTAACTTTAGGAAACTGTGGTCATGAAAAAAAAAAAATCCCAAAACATTATTGCCACGCTATCCATTAGACCACACACTCTGGAGCCAAAATGAATCAGATCCAGTTCTGTTAACCTGTGGGAGATTTGACAAATTATATAACTTCTTTTTGTCTCAGCTTACTCAACTTTAAAAGACGAAGTACAGACTTTTGATTTCCAGTATGATCTAAAATGGCATTAGCCAAATTCTCTTGCAGTAAACAACTATAATACTGGAAACATGTATGAAGCATCTGTTTAGGGGTACTGGACAATAGACAAGAGAAGCTGTGGTCCTGAAGTGGAGGAGCTTTCTGTTTGGGGTAGAAACTTTCCAAACTGTGGTTCTCATAAGAGAAATCCAACAGAGACCCACACATTTAGCTGTGCCAAAGAAACAAGGAGAGGATTTGAGAGTGCTGAGGTGAGTGAAATTTGTAGGGAAGAAGATTAGAAGGGGTTATGCACACAATAAGATATATAAATATGCATATGGATCTCCTTAAATATTTGACTGAATATTCGGATGTATAAGATTAGAGCAAGACCTGGAAAAAAGCAGCTATCAAGGAACTGTGAGCTGAATATGATTCTAGATATTACCCTGTTCTGGGAGACACTGGGATTGGAGTTAGTGTAGACACTTCATTGAAAACCCTGGAAATTCCATTGATATCACAGAAAAGCCACTTAGGAGTAGTGTCTATCTAGTCTTATAGTAAGGAATAGTCTAGATGCTCTTACAAAGACTAAACCAAAAAGTTTCAAAAGCATCACATTGTTCCATCCATGTATTAACTGCATGACAGAATAAATCTTGACAGTGTGTAAAGTAAGACAAATTCAAGCTCCCCAAACTGTATCATTCAAAATGTTTGGCACATAGAAAAATCAAGGACATGTAATTTATAACCAGTAGAAAAAATAATTAATAGAGATCCAGCGGTGAGACATGTGTTGAAATTAGTATATGAGCACTTTAAAATTGCTGTTCATATATGTCTGAGGATTTAAAAGAAAATGGTCATAATATTTATATAGGGAATCTCAACAAAGAAATGAAAACCATTAAAAAAAACCAAATAGACATTTTTGAAAGAAAAAAATACAACATCTAAAATGAAAATTTTCCTGAAAAAGAATTTGAAAAAATAATGATCAAAATTCCCCCAAATTGATAAAAAAATTATCAACCCACAGCCAAGACACTTAACAAATCCCAAGAATTTAAGGTTAAACACAAGGAAAACCCTCTAGGTTCATTATAGTCAAATTGGTAAAATTCAAAGATAAAGGGGAAAATCTTTTTAAAAATACTAGAGAAAACGATTGTGAAGATGGTGTACATATGTATATGAAAAATGAGAATGATCTGTACTTTTCATCAGATATAATGCAAGCCAGAAGACATTGCAACTACATTGTTAAAGTCCTAGAAGAAAACTGTCAGCATGGATAGACAGATAGATCAATGGAACAGAATAGGAAATCTTGTAATAGAACCCATACCACAGCTAAATTGTTTCTTTTTTTTTTTTTTTTTGAGATTGTTTCCATTGTTAGTTTTAGAATAAGACATGAAAGCAATGGAGGCAAGGAAAGGGTTTTTTCTTGCTAAATGACAATTGAATCACTGAACCTCTATATAAAAAAATTAGATAAACCTTGACACCTGTCTTGCAACATACTTAAAAAAGAAAAAAAATAAGTCAAGATCAATCATAAACCAAAACATAAAAGTTAAATCTATAAAGTTTCTAGAATGAAACATAGGAGAATATCTTCCTTACCTTGGTGTAGGGCAAGTCTTCTCATACAGAATACCACAAGCGTTCACCCTGAAAGAAAAGATGAAAGACAAGTTGCTGCTGCTGCTAAGTCGCTTCAGTTGTGTCCGACTCTGTGTGACCCCATAGACGGCAGCCCACCAGGCTCCCCCGTCCCTGGGATTCTCCAGGAAGGAACACTGGAGTGGGTTGCCATTTCCTCCTCCAATGCGTGAAAGTGAAAAGTGAAAGTGAAATCGCTCAGTCGTGTCCCACTCGTAGCGACCCCATTGACTGCAGCCCACCAGGCTCCTCCATCCATGGAATTTTCCAGGCAAGAGTACCGGAGTGGGCTGCCATTGCCTTCTCCAAAAGACAAGTTAGGCCTCCTCAAAATACAAAACTTTTACTCATTAAAACCCTCCATTAACATAGTGAAAAGCTAAACACCCACAGGAAGAAATTATTGACACACATATCACTGGCCAAGGGCTTGTATTTACAATATGAAGTAATTCCCACCATTCAGTGATAATAATACAAACAGCCTCAATTATAAACAGGCAAGCAACAGGCACTTCACAAAGGACGACTACAAATGACCAGTAAGCAAATGAAAATGTGTTCCATATCATTATTTATCAGGGAAATAAAAATTGAAAGCAAAATATGGTATCACTGCATACCTACAAGCATGGTTACATTTTAAAGGATAATAAAATCAAATATTGCGAAAATCAATATTTTGCAAAACTGCAAAATACAATATTGGTGGGAATGTTAAATGATACAATCACTTTGGGAAAATATCTGGTAGTTCCTATAAAATAAAACACCTAACCTATGGCCCAACAATTCTAATTTCAGTGCAAGAGAACTGAAATCATATGTTCATGAAAAGATCTGTACAAGATTATTGACAGCAGTTTTGTTCACAGTAACTCAAAACTGGAAATAACACAAATGCCTATCAATAAGAAAATGGGAAAACAAATTGTGGTATATTCACATGACAATTCACTAGTTATGTATATTACTAAATGGATGAATCTCAAAACCATTATTCTGAGCAAAAGAAGCCAGACACAAAAGAGCACATATCATATCACTCCATTTATATATAGTTCTAAAACAGGGTTAACTAAAGAATGGTGATAGAAGTCAGAAGAGTGGCTGACTCTGGAGATGGTTCAGGAAAAGATGACTTTTTCAAAGAGGGCATCAGGAAAAGTTTTGCGATGATGGACTGTTCTGTATTTTGCACACATCTGTCTAAACTCATTTTTCTTTTATTTAAATATTTTTTTTTTTGATGGGACCTTTTTAAAAGTCTTCACTAACTTTGTTACAATGTTGCTCCTGTTTTATGTTTTGGCTTTTTGGCCACAAGGCATGCGGGGTCTTAGCTCCCCCATCAGGAATCAAACACTCACCAACTGCATTGGAAGCAAAGTCTTCACCATTAGACTGCCAGGGAGGTCCTGTAAACTAATTTTTCTTTGTGCATGTTATACTTCAAATTGAAAAAGAAAAGAAACAGATGTAATACTAGTAACTGCTTTATAAGGGTGTTGTGGAAATGAATTATATATAGAGGTAGAGGATAAGAGGGGGAGAGGGAGGGAGAGAAAAGGAGAGAAAGAGAAAGAGAGGGGAGAGAGAATGTGCACAAGCTTACAATAGCACCTAAAAATTATAAGTACTAAATAAGTATTAGAAATTATTATTATAATTCATGTTGTTAGTTCTAATGTGCCATTCATTTAATGTCCTATTAGTGGTTCTGCACAAATGTTCAAACCATGGATTATATTTTAAAATTTGGGAATTATACCTCTCATTGCATAGAATGAGACTCTTCTGGTGTTATTCAGCTCCACTATTAAAAAGGCATTGCAGCTGTTTCTACTCCTGAAACCTCCTGACACTCTGTAAATTCCCCAGCTGTGGCTTCCCTGCCAGATGACTTCTAAATGGCTGCAAGTTTCCCTTGCCATTTAATTATTGAGAATTTTAAATACAAGTAATTAATCCCTTGATCAAATGGTATAGAATTAGACTGCTTTGATTGTTTCCTTCCCTCAAGAGATCTTAAGTTTCCACAGAATATAACATTTAAAGCACATTTAAACAAAACTTGGGGTGGTTTAGAAAATGGTTTTGTGTTAATATTCTCAAAATCCGTAGCCCAAAGCATTCATCTGATGAAATAAAACAAAAATACTCTTTCAACTGAATTCTTCTGGGAATTGCTTCATCTACACAGTGCAGAGATGCCAATATTTCAGCTAAATAGTAGGATGAAAATAACAGAGTGTTACCTTCTTCAAATGACAAATAGAAACCAAACATTTTGGTGGTGATGATACTGAATACTGGGGCAATTTATTCTTAAAAAGAATTTTGTTTTTTACCCCTCTGGCTTGAGAAGAAAATATTCACTGAGATGCTGACAAGTGAAATGTAAATGGTAAAACTAGAGGGTTGAAGATAACTGTTTTTAACCTATCATTGACAGTGGGAGTCAGTTGAACATGATTTCTTGGGTCTTATCTGTTTTTGTAGTGATTTCAAAGATGAAAATATTCTGTCCCAGGACATTCTTACAGAGTAGACAGTAGCTAAGAATTAAGATCACAGGACACTTAAAAAAAAAAATCACAGGAAACTAAAAGACTAAAGTAATTCATTAAATTAGTAAAAAGCAAGCCACGCTCTAACTTGAATGTGGTTTGGTATGATAATTCCACTTTCTTTAGCATCTAGATGTAACATAATGTCCACCAGTTGGCTGGCAGTAGCCTCATTACCCCAGTTCCGTGTAATTGCTGTGTTTGATCAAGCAGAGCTGAACTAACAGCTGATCCAGATATTAGTCTGTGTTCCCGTTTTAGCTAAAAAAGTTTGCAAGGTGCACATTCTCTTTTTCCCCTTCCACTGCATAGAACATGACATTTCATACTATATTTACAGTGTTGAACAGTAATCAGTTACTGCAATTTTGTGAGGCTGCAAAGAACAAAGAGCTTTATTTGGGATGTTAAGAACTGCAATTCGAAAGACACACATATATATTTGGGTAAAACTAGGAGAGTATTCTGGGAAAGAGAAGGAGTCAGGGGCTTATAATGACAAAAGCCATAAGGTAGTTAAAGCTGTCTGGCAAAGATTCTGATTGATGCAGAGAAGAAATATTTTTCCTTAAGGTATAGGCTATCATTAGTTATTTAAGGTAAAATCCAATCAGTAGATAGGCCATTATGAATTTTATTTTAGGGTAAAGGTCCAATAAGTATCTTGAGTTTCTGGAACACTGGGCAGAGGTTCTAAATGCCAGTGTTAAGAAAATAAGTGGTCAAATTTCAGATTTTGTCTGGCCTGAGATGTGTGTAAGTCACACTTCCTCAAGGGCCTCCTGGATCCATTTTAGAAAGCTTTCTTAGCAATATCAATGCCACTTTTATTTTCCTTTCATAGTAGTCAAAGAGCTTTTGAAGTTAAACACCAGATTAGATATGCGACTGAGTAGGAAATGGCAAACCACTTCAGTATTCTTGGCTGGAAAATCCCAGGGAAAGAGGAGACTAGTGAGATACAGTCCATAGGGTCGCAAAGCGTCAGACACAACCTCATGCACATGCACACGTGCGTGCTATGAAAGACTTTGTCAGGTGGTAAGGTTAGCAATTGTACCATAATTTGAACATTCTTTGGCATTGCCCTTCTTTGGGATTGGAATGAAAACTGACCTTTTCCAGTCTTGTGGCCACTGCTGAGTTTTCCAAATTTGCTGGCATACTGAGTGCAGCTAATAGCACCATCTCTTAGGATTTGAAATAGCTCAGCTGAAATTCCATCACCTCCACCAGCTTTGTTTGTGGTAATGCTTCCTAAGGCCCACTTCACACTCCAGGATGTCTGGCTCTCAGTGAGTGACCACACCATCGTGGTTATCTGGGTCATTAAGACCTTCTCTGTAGCTGGACTTACAAAAGGCAGGGGAACCAGAGATCAAATTGCCAACATCTGTTGGATCATAGAAAAAACAAGGGAACTCCAAAAAAGAAAAAAAATCTATTTCTGCTTCATTGACTATGCTAAAGTCTTTGACTGTGTGGATCACAGCAAACTGTGGAAAATTCTTAAAGAGATGGGAATAAAAGACCACCTTACCTGTCCCCTGAGAAACCTGTATGCAGGCCATGAAGGCAACAATTAGAACCAGACATGAAACAATGGATTGGTTCCAAATTGGGAAAGGAGTACATCAAGACTGTATGTTGTCACCCTGCTTATTTAACTTACATGCCGAGTACGTCATGTGAAATGTCATTCTGGATGAGTTACAAGCTGGAATCAAGATTGGCAGGAGAAATATCAACAACCTGAGATAGGCAGATGACACCACCCTTATGGCAGAATATGAAGAGGAACTGAACAGCCTTTTGATGAAGGTGAAAGAGGAGAATGAAAAAGCTGGCTTAAAAATCAACATTCAAAAAACTAAGGTCAAGGCATCTGAAGCCATCACTTCAAGGCAAATAGATGGGGTAAAAGTGTAAACAGTGATAGATTTTATTTTGGGGGGATCCAAAATCTCTGCAGACAGTGATTGCAGTCATGAAAATAAAAGATGCTTGATCCTTGGAAGAAAAGCTATGACAAACCTAGATAGTGTATTAAGAAGCAGAGACATCACTTTGCTGATAAAGATCTGGATAGTGAAAGCTATGGTTTTCCAGTGGTCATGTATGGATGTGAGTGTTGGACCATAAAGAAGGCTGAGCGCTGAAGAATTGGTGCTTTTTGAACTGCGGTGCTGGAGAAGACTCTTGAGAGTCCCTTGGACTGCAAGAAGATCAAACCAGTTCATCCTAAATGAAATCAATCCTGAATGTTCATTGGAAGGACCTATGCTGAAGCTGAAGCTCCAACACTTTGGCCACCTGATGTGAAGAGCTGACTCATTGAAAAAGACACTGATGTTGGAAATATTGAAGGCAGGAGAAGGGGGCAACAGAGGACGAGATGGTTGGATGTCATCACTGACTCAATGGACATGAGTTTGAGCAAACTCAGGGAGACAGTGAAGGAGAGGGAAGCCTGGCGTGCTGCAGGCCATGGGATCGTAAAGAGTTGGACACTGAGTGACTGAGTAACAGCATGGTTAGGGAGATTTGTTACAATTGTAACTGTTAGTCCTTGGAATTGCTCTTAATGAGTGAAATCTTTTGTCTCTTCCTAAAACTTTCCCTGGATCTACTTTTCATGGGAAAGCTTCTAATGAGAAGATTCTCAAGAAGTCCAGGTTTAGAAATATTATACAAGAGATGTGTCTTGCTCCTCCAAACAAAGGGGATACTGGAAAATTAATCCATAAAACTTATTTTATCCTAAAATAATGTTATCTCTTTTGGGAGTGCTTTTGTTGGTAAGTTACCTTTTCACTCATAACATCATTCAGGCAATAATTTGCCTGACTCTTTTTAGCATTAAATTAGGATAGCTCTTGAAATTCTTCAAATGGTACATACAAGTGGCTCATTTAAAATATTCCTGTAAATCTAAAAACCGATTTCAGGCAAAATCAACATACCAGCCCCCAAACACCCATCCATCCAACCAACCAACAAACCAATAAAAGTACATTTACATTCATCAGCCTTTCAAGCTTTTATAAGGCTGATTGCAGTTATACCTCAGTTCAGTTCAGTTCAGTCGCTCAGTCGTGTCCGACTCTTTGCGACCCCGTGAATCGTAGCACGCCAGGCCTCCCTGTCCATCACCAACTCCTGGAGTTCACTCAAACTCATGTCCATCTAGTCAGTGATGTCATCCAGCCATCTCATCCTCTGTCGTCCCCTTCTCTTCCTGCCCCCAATCCCTCCCAGCATCAGGGTCTTTTCCAATGAGTCAACTGTTCGCATGACGTGGCCAAAGTATTGGAGTTTCAGCTTCAGCATCAGTCCTTCTACCTACCTAATACTAAATTGTATGAAAACTATTTAGATAAAGAAAGAAACAAGTAACAAAATAAAACTAAACAGACCAAAAAATAAAAAAAAATCCTCTTGAACAAATGCCCTGTAGTGTAAACTCCTGATGTGAAGCTGCTGATTATTAAGGCATCCATTTCAAAGACATCTGTCTGGAATACACATTGCCAGCTATATGTCACAGCTACTAGTAAAACAACTAGTCAAGGAACCAGCCTCCACCCAAGAAGTTGCCCTGCTAGAAAACCCTGGGTAACTTGGATAACTGACCACTTAGTTGACCCCACTTTTCCCTTCCCATTCCCTAATTCTCACCCTTAGGTTTTAAATTAACCAATAAAGAATGAAATCATGAAGACTCTAGGCATTCCACCCTTGTACCCCAATAAAGGCGGAGCCCCAGGTCCACAGACTTCCCCCACTCTCTCCCCTTGATCTCACTGTATGGCCCTGGGTTGTGTTCTGTATCTTCTAGTACTTGTGAGTAATAAACCACTTCTCATAGTTCCCTGGGGGTTTATGTTGAAGTCCATCTTGTAATTATAATAAGCACCAGTAGGACTGCTCCAGCCACAACATTGGCTCCAGAGCCGGCAATATCTTTGGGGCCTTGCCACAGGTAGTTTGGATCCATGTACGTGTCCCAGGCATTACTAGCTGATAATAGCACTATAGTGTAACTGTTCATTGGCAGAGACACGCAGGACACAAATCCTAAAGAAGTTTGTTTCTATTGTTTTTTTCCAAAAATCAAAGAAAAAAAGTTTTTAAGAAGTTCACTAAATTTTATGCAAAATCCAACACAAAATTGCTTTGAGTATGTGTGTTCCCGTAATTGTAATAGAGAAATTTTTCATTGCTTGGCAAATATTAGTTAAGTATCTAACAAATTGATAAATGTGATACATTTATAAGGGCTTCCCAGATGGCTAAGTGGTAAAGAATCCGCCTGTCAATGAAGGAGACATGGGTTTGATTCCTGGGTTGTGAAGATCCCCTGAAGGAGGAAATGGCAACCCACTCCAGTATTCTTGCCTGGAGAATCCCATGGAAAGGGGAGCCTGGTGGGCTGCAGTCTGGCGTTGCAAAGAGTCAGACCCCACTGAGCTACTGAGCACATATATTTATAAAAAAATCTTTTTTGACATAGTATATCATTTCTTTTAATTGAGGTAGAATTGACATATTAATTTCAGATGTACAGTATAATGATTTGGTATTTGTATGTGCTGCAAAATGATCATCACAATAAGTCTAGTTTCCCTCTATCACCATACAAAGTTACAAATATGCTATACAATATTACTGACCATAGTCGCCATGCTATACATTACAATCCCATGGCTTATGTTATGACTGAAAGCTTGTACCTTGGTCCCCTTCACCCATTTTGCTCACCCCTCCAACACCCCTCCCCTCTGGCAGCCATCATTCTATTCTCTGTATTAAGAGTTTGCTTTATGTTTGTTTTCTTATCTACATTGCATATATAAGTGAAATCATATGATATTTGTCTTTGTCTGACATTTCATTTAGCATAATACCCTCTAGGCCCATCCATTTCTTGCAAATGGCAACATTTCATTCTTTTTTTTTTTTTTTAATGCCTGAGCAGTTTTCCATCATGTGTGTGTATATATTACATCTTCTTTATTCATTCATCCAAAGATGGACACTTAGTTTGATTCCGTATCTGGACTATTGGGAATAATGCTGTAAATGAACAAGTGATTGCATACATCTTTTCAAATTAGTGTTTTTGTTTTCTTCAGATAAATGCTCAGCAGTAGAATTTCTGAGTCATAAAGTAGTTCTATCTTTAGTTTTTAAAGGAACTGCTGTGTGTTTTCCATAGTTCTTGGATTAATTTACATTCCCACCAATAGTGCACGAGGGTTCCCTTTTCTCCATATCTTTGTTGATACCTATCATTTCTTCTATTCTTGACAGTAACCATTCTGACAGGTATGAGGTGATATCTCACTGTGGTTTTGATTTGCATTCCCTAGTGACTAGTAAAGCTGAGCATCTTGTCATGTGCTTGTTGGCCACCTCTGTCTTCTTTTTGAAAAATGTCTATTCAGAGCCTTTGTCCATTGTTTAATCAAAATGCTTATTTTTTTGTTATTAAGTTGTATGAATTCTTTATATATTTTTAGTTCCTTATAGGATATATGATTTGTAAATATTCTCTCCCATGCCGTAGGTTGCTTTTCATTTTGTTGAAGATTTCCTCCGCTGTGCAGAAGCCTTTTAGTTCAGTGTAGTCCCACTTGTTTATTTTTGTTTGCTTTTGTCGCCCTTGCCTTTGGAGTCAAATTAAAAACTACCACTAGGACCAATGTCAAGGTGTTTACCACCTATGCTTTCTTCCAGAAATTTTATAGTTTCAATATAAACACATCTTAATACCACATTTTAATCCTGAATTAATCTCTAGAAACAGAGTGTGTTGGGGACATGCCTCATTGCATTTCCACGTTTTAAAATTTATACACTTATTGTTCATTAGAAAAACAGTGTAACCACATTTCAAAAATTTGGGATAAATTCAAAAAGCAAACATTCATAATTATTCAGTTCAAAACAACAACTGTGTCATGTATTTCAAAAAAGAAAAGGAAACCTGCTGGAAAGTGAGGAGGGTCACCTTTTTTCAGAAGCACACTTGTTGGTACACTCCCATCCAGCTAATCTTTTATCATGTCACTCCCATATGTTGGTGATCATGACAAGCCACTAGTCTGACAGACATCTTTTGTCATATTATCTCCACCTGCTGGCCCTTTGAGATATTGCCCCCTGAGAACCTCTGAAGCACCATGTTGTATTTTCACAATTATTAATATAAATTGTTTGCAGACTGTTTCTACTTGATTCCAGGTAACACACACCAACCATTATTGAAATCTGATCATCCTCATTCTTATTTTCTGCACAGTTTAGTATCATCTTCCCTCTAAAAAGTTTGTAGACCTGTTTCTGTCATCTTTGAATTCTCATCATTTTGCCTTCTCTCTTTGCCTAGAATTGAAGCTCCTTGAAAGAAAATAAGCACTTTTTCTTGTGCTTAACAATCTTGACTGACTCACTGGTTCAAAAAATGGTATTTTAAGCAACACAGAGGGAACATTAATATTTTAATGCAACGCAATACTTAACATGCCTCTTTTGAGTTGAATATTCACCATCACTTCACTGTGACTTGGTTTCCTCATGTACAAATGCAGCTGCCACCTGGATCTACCAGCAAAACTACAAACTTCTCTGGCCTCTATAATCGGCACCAAGCTGCCCTTCGCCCTTGTTAAAGCTGAACCTGCTGCCTCTTGGTTTCCCCTCTCTTTCACTGCTCCTTCCACAGCAATCTGACTTCTGTCCCTAGTTCTCCTCTAAACCTGCTCTTGTCAGGGCATCGAGGCAATGAAAATGAAAGTCTCAGTTGTTCAGCTGTGTCTGACTCTCTGTGATCCCATGGACTGTAGCCCATTAGGCTCCTCTGTCCAGGGGATTCTCCAGGCAAGAATACTGGAGTGGGTTGCCATTTCCTTCTCCAATGGATCTTCCCAACCCAGGGATCAAACCTGCGTCTCCTGATCTCCTGCCTTGGCAGGCAGGTACTTTACCATCTGAGCCACCTGGGGAACCCTGCATGCCTTCTTGCTAAATCCAATAAACACTATTCAACTCTCATTTAAGGTGACCTCCTGGAACCAGTCTGTGCTGTGGTCTATTTCCTCCTTCCTGAGAACACTTGTCTCTTCACAGTGCAGTACTCTCCTGGTTTTCCTCTGGCCTTCCCGGCCTCCCTTCTTCATGTCTTCCCAATCTCTTCCTGGCCAGGTGTTCCTAAGGCTTATTTCCTGTGCCTTCTGACCCCATCCATCAACCCCAGCACTTTATGCATTTTTCCTGGGAAACATCATTTCCTACCAGGCCTTTGTATACCGATGATTTCTAAACTGAATCTATAGCCCAGTTTTCTTTGAGAGTTATATACATTTTCCTTTCCTTTCCTTGTATCAGACATTTTCACTTGTCTGTCTCAAAGGGAAATAAAATTCGCCACACCCAAAATGGAACATATTATTTCTTTCCTAAACTTTCTTCTGCATTCCTCATCTCAGTGAATGATTTCACTCTCCATGCTGATGCCCAAGTCGGAAACTTGACCCTTTTCTCCATACTCTCCCATTCAGCCAATTACCAAATCAATTCTGTTTTCAGTCTCCAGTCCATCCCATCTTTCTTGTCCTCACTCCAGCTTCCTCTTTACAGCTTCGTCCTCTTTTTGTCCAGATTGCTGTTTCTCATATTGTTTCTTCTAATCCATCTCAACACTGTTGAGGGTTATTTTCTATAGGCAAAATATGACTATGTCACCACCACATTTAAGATCCTTTTAAAGCTTTATGCTGCCCTTAGAATAACTAAAAACCTTAACACGGTTTACAAATTCCTGCTTACTCTCTAGCTTTAACTCACCATTTCTTCCAGTACATCCTGTGTTCCTACCATACTGTGAAAGGGTTATGTGATGGAATAACTAGGAGTTGCACATGCCAACCCTGACTCTAGAATACCTTTGCCCTCAATGTGTCTCCATTCACCTGCTCATCAACTCTTTATTTTTGAGGTTCAAACTGGACATTACTTTCTTCAGGGGAGACCTTCCCTAAAAACCCCAGCTCCTCTCCCTGCAATGGCTCTTCTCCCACCTCTTACTACAGTCATTTGTCTTACCTGCAGGAGATGATCGTAGACTGCCAGTGGATACTGAAACCACAGTTCAGCTCAGTTCAGTCTCTCAGTCGTGTCTGACTCTTTGTGACCCCATGGACTGCAGCACACCAGGCCTCCCTGTCCATCACCAACTCCTGGAGTTTACTCAAACTCATGTCCATTTAGTCGGTGATGCCATCCAACCATCTCATCCTCTGTCATCCCCTTCTCTTCCTGCCTTTAATCTTTACCAGCATCAGGGTCTTTTCCAATGAGTCAGTTCTTTGCATCAGGTGGCCAAAGTATTGGAGCTTCAGCTTCAGCATGAGTCCTTCCAATGAATATTCAGGACTGATTTCCTTTAGGATGGACTGGTTGGATCTCCTTGCAGTCCAAAGGACTCTTAAGAGTCTCCTCCAACACCAGGTTCAAAAGCATCAATTCTTTGGTGCTCAGCTTTCTTTATAGTCCAACTCTTATATCCATACATGATGACTGGAAAAACCATAGTCTTGACTAGACAGACTTTTGTTGGCAAAGTAATGTCTCTGCTTTTAAATATGCTGTCTATGTTGGTCATAACTTTTCTTCCAAGGAGCAAGAATCTTTTAATTTCATGGCTGAAGTCATCATCTGCAGTGATTTTGGAGCCCAAAAACATAAAGTCTGCCAACCACTATCCGAAACCACAGAGTACCAAACCTTACATATACTATATCTTTTCCATGTATATATATATATATATGTATACATATACACACACACATGTATATATACACTCAGTCTTAAGCCGACTCTTTCACTCTCCTCCTTCACCCTCATCAAGAGGCTGTATGCACTTATGATAAAGTTTCATATCCTTTTGGCCATTTATGCAGTTCATGAGGTTCTCATGGCAAGTATACTGGGGTGGTTTGCCATTCGCTTCTCCAGTGGATCGGGAGGTTCTGAAGAATGTGCTAACCATTGGACAGTTGCTCTCATCTTCCATGCTAATAAGGTCATGCTTAAAATCTTGCATGCTAGGCTTCAGCATTATGCGAACCAAGAACTTCCAGATGTCCAAGCTGGTTTAGAAAAGGAAGAGGAACCAGAGAACAAATTGCCAACATTCGCTGGATTGTAGAGAAAGCTAGGGAATTCCAGAAAGACATCTACCTCTGTTTCATTGAATATGCTAAAGCCTTTTACTGTGTGGATCATAACAAACTGTGGAAAGCTCTTAAAGAAGTGGGAGTACCAGACCATCTTACCTGTCTCCTGAGAAACCAGTGTGTGCAGGTCAAAAAGCAACAGAACACTGTATGGAACAATTGATTGGTTTAAGATTGAGAAAGGAGTAGGTCAGGGCTGTCTGCTGTCACCCTGTTTGTTTAACCTATATGCTGATCACATCATGAGAAATGCCAGGTTGGATTACTTATGCCAGGCTGGAATCAAGACATGTGGGAGAAATATCAACAGCCTCAGATATGCAGATGATACCACTCTGTCAGCAGAAAGCTAAGAGGAACTCAAGAGCCTCTTGATGAGGGTGAAGGAGGAGAGTGAAAGAGTCGGCTTGACTAAATATTCAAAGAAACTAAGATTATGGCATCTGATCCCATTACCGCATAGCAAATAGAAGGGGAAAAGGTGGAAGTAGTGACAGATATCTTCTTCTTGGGCTCCAAATTCACTGTGGATGGTGACTGCAGCCATGAAATCAGAAGACGACTGCTTCTTGGCATGAAAGCGATGACAAGCCTAGACAGTGTCTTGAAAAGCAGAGACATTTCTCTGCCGACAAAAGTCTGTATAGTCAAGGCTATGGTCTTACCAGTTGTCACATATGGTTATGAGAGCTGAACCATAAAGAAGGCAGAACTCCAGAGAATTGATGCCTTTGAACTGTAGTGCTGGAGAAGACTCCTGAAAGTCCCTTGACAGCAAGGAGATCAAACCAGTCAATCTTAAGGGAGATCAACCCTGAATATTCACTGGAAGGACTGATGCTGAAGCTCTAGTATTTTGGTTATCTGATGCAAACAAATGACTCATTGGAAAAATCCCTGATGCTGGAAAAGATTGAGGGCAGAAGGAGAAGAGGGTGTCAGAATATGAGATGGCTGGATGGCATCACTGATGCAATGAACATGAACTTGGACAAACTCTTGTAGATGGTGAGAGACAGGGAGGCTTGGCGTGCTGCAGTCCATGGGGACACAAAGAGTTGGACATGACTGGTGACTGAAAAATAACAAGATAAAGTTTAATTTATAAATTAGGCACAGTAAGAGATTAACAGTAATAGATAATAAAATAGGACTATTATACCAATAGTGCATAATAGAAGTTATATGAGTATGATCTCTCTCAAAATAGCTTAGTGTACAGGTTTAATTATCTTTTCATCTTCACTAAGAGCTTATCATGCAGTCATGCATTGTGGTCATAACTTCTGCCGTGTGGGTTGTGGCAACAAAACTAGCACACACTTCTTTTTCCTTCTTCACAGTTTCACAAATAAAAGATTCTTTCTTACCATAGATTTTAGCAACTTCAGCATATGACTTTTTTCTTTCCCTATTAAGCCAAGAACTTTCACTTTTTAACATAATAGAAGCAATTTATGGCTTCTCTTCAGCTTATCCAAATTGCCAGCATCACTACTCTAACGTTTCAGGGCCATTAAGCAGTTAAATAAGGGTTTCTTGACTTAATAATAGATCTGATAACCAAGATGGCTGCTAAGTGACTAACCTGTGGGAAACGCTGGACAATGAGATGTTTCATGTCCAGGCCTGGATGGAGTGTATGTCTTGAGATTTCATTATGCTACTCAGAAAGGCATATACTTTTAAACTTATGTGTTTTTTTTTTTTCCTGGAATTTTCCATTTAATGTTTTCAGACTGAAGTTAACCTCAGGTAACTGAAGCCATGGAAAGTGCAGCCAGGGATAAGGGAAATTTACTGTATTTTTATCCCTGTCATAGCACTGGCTGTGTTCTCCACTGGACTGTAAGCTCCTTAAGAGCAGGGACTGAGTCTTCTTATATCCCCACTCCCAAGCACAATGCCTGGCATAGAGGGGACACACATTAAATAGTTGTATCCAACTGAACTAAATCAGAAAATAATCTTTAAGGTAATTTTGAGGAGAAGGGGGGCAACAGAGGATGAGATAGTTGGATGGCATCCTTAACTCAGTGGACATGTGTTCCGGCAAACTAAGGGAGACAGTGAAGGACAGGGAAGCCTGGTGTGCTGCAGTCCATGGGGTTGAAAATAGTCAGATGACTGAGTCACTGAACAACAAAAAGGTAATTTTTAATAATAACTTTCTATGAAGCTGAACATTAGAATCCAACTTTTGGAAATTATTTTCTTGATGATCTCTTCTTTTTCTTATATAGACATAGAAATGAAGGCTTACAAAGACATATCTGATATAGAGTTTCTAACAAGAACTTTCAAAGCAAGCCACCAAAACAACTTATTTTTCTTGAATATAAACAAGAAAAAAAAAGCATCCTATATGCATTTCAAGATGCTGGTAATTGCATGAATCAGAAAGAAAGGTTCAGCCATTGTATTAGTTTCTTAAGACTGCCAATAACAAGCTACCACAAAGTATAAATTTATTTCTCACAGTTCTAGAGGCTGGAATTTTTCCTCCTCCGTTTTTTTTTTTTAAACACACACACACACACACACACACACACACACACACACTGAGAATAGTCTTTAAATCTTACTGTGAAGCTTGACCACTTTTTCCCCTAATCTAATACACTATTTAGCTGTTGCATGGTATTATATAATATGCAGGTCTTGAAATTTATGTAACCATTTCTCTATTAACATTCACATTATTTCTAGTTTTTGCCACTATGACTAACACTGCAATTGATATGTATTATCTTCAAAAACATATCCTTATACTGATGTTTTAAATAATAGAGTTTCCTAAAAGTGGGCAAGCTTGATCAAATAGTTTTATATGCATTCAATTTTAATGGAATTTTCAAGATTGTATTTCAAAAAGAAGAGATGTAGCATTTTACCTCCACCAGAAATTTTGAGAGTATCTATTGCTTCAGCAATATCAAGTGATTTTGCAGGCTTTAATTTGGGCTAATCCTAGGGGGAGGGAGGGTAAAAAAATATATCTCATTTCTTTAATTTTCATTTCAATGACCTGTAGTTTTGATTGGAGTTTCTTCTTCCCTGTAGAGATCTTCTCTTTCACCTAAAAGAATTCCAGAGTAGATACTCCAAAGCTAGTAAAGTAGCTCCATGAATTCCTAATGGTTCATGCCCAAAAGAAAGGAGTATGGACAAAACAGATCATCACCCTCAGCTATTTGTCTCCACTTAAAGAAATCTATAAAAGTCCCACTCAAAAATTTCCAAACACATTTTACTGATCAGATCTTAGTCACTTGGTGACACCTATCTGAAAGAGATAAGAAAATGTACATTTTTAGCCTTTTTAGGGCTTGTGTAGTTTTCTCAGTTCTTTTCTATGGATATGCTTGTTCCATATTTCTTACTTCCCCTTGAGAGGAAATTCTCAAGATCATATGTCTGCAAAGCCTGGCCAGGTGCTGACAACCCTCCATTTGCTTTCCTGAGAGTGAGGCTATATTCATACATAGGGTTGTGTATTCTCTCAGTCCTGCAGAGCTGGTCTGGCTTCTGCCACTAGATGTCTGCAAAGGCTCATTCTCACTATTCTTAAGGGTGAGCCTGGGGAGCTGGGGTGTGGGTGAATAACACAGGGCAGTAAGTGTGCCCATGGGTGAGGAGGGAGGGATTCTCAGGCTGGTGGGCCCAGAGATCCATGATAGAATGGCTTGTATGATTTTTGTCCACTTGATGCATACAGTTCTCAGTTCGGACTACTGGTGTACCAGTCACTTACTGTCCCCTGGCCACACAGTTCATGGCCAAGTATGCTGGATGGAGCTAAAGAGAAATGGGCCTCATAGGGAGCATCATGTGCAGCTGAAGAAGTCAGGGGCCTTTACACTCTCTCACTTTCCTTATGGGAGAAATAGTGGGCAGAGGTCTTTCCTGACATTGAGCTATGCTGTCCACTGGGAAGGGAGATGTGCTGTAATTCTTCAGGACTCAGCTTTCTTTATAGTCCAAATCTCACATCCATAAATGATGACTGGAAAAACCATAGCTTTGACTAAACAGACCTTTGTCAGCAAAGTAATGTCTCTGCTTTAATATGCTGTCTAGTTTAGTCATAGCTTTTCTTCCAAGGAGCAAGTATCTTTTAATTTCATGGCTGCAGTCATCATCTGCAGTGATTTTGGAGCCCAAGAAAAGAAAGTCTTTCACTGTTTCCATTGTTTCCCCATCTATTTGCCATGCAGTGATAGGATCAGATGCCACGATCTTAGTAGAAGGACATGTGCTCATTTTCTCCTGCAAGAACTCCAGTATTGCAACTTGCTGCTGAGCAACCATCGACAGGAGAATGTTGGATCCCACCAAAAATGATACTCCTTGTCCAAGGGCAAAGGAGAATCCCCAGCAAGATGGTAGGACGGGCGAAATCGTGTTTAGAATCAAACCCCATACCCACCAGAGATGCTTAGAGGGCTCAAACAAAACCTTGTGCACACCAGGACACAGAGACCCCACAGAGTCTGAGCCCGACCTGCCTTTGAGTGTTTGAGTGTCTTCTGTGGATACACAGGTCAGCAGTTGCCTGCCAGGGGGGCAAGAGCTCTGGCTGCAGCAGACCTGAGGGGCGAGGCATGTGGCATAAGTCCTTTTAGAGGAGGTCACCATTAGGCCCACCATAGAGCCACTGAGCAGATGCCCCACAAACTGGAGAACAATTATATCAAAGACATTCTCACACTGTTGGGAAAGTTCTAGGGCCCACAATAGATTTCCCAATCTAGGGATCTGGTTAAGGGACTGTGAACCCCCAGGGAATTTTACTTTGAAGGCCAGTGGGATTTGATTACAGAACTTCCACAGGACTGGGAAACAGACTCTTGGAGGGCACAAACAAAACCTTGTGCAAACCAGGACCCAGGAGAAAGGAGCAGTGACCCCACAAGAGACTGAGCCAGACTTGCCTGTGAGTGCCTAAGGAGTCTCTGGTGGAGGCCTGGGTCAACAGTGGCCTGCTGTATTGTCAGGTGGACTGAATACAACAGTCTGGGCATAAGTCCTTTTGAAGGAGATTGCCATTACCTCCATTACCCCTACCATAGTTTGGCCTCAGGCCAAACTGTGTTCACAGACTCCCCCCTACCCTCCATCAACAGAAAACTGGATTAAAGATTTATTGAGCATGGCCCAGCCCATCAGAGCAAGACCCAGATTCCCCTACAGCCAGTCCTGCCCATCAGGAAGCTTCCACAAGCCTCTTATCAATAGGTGATTGTCAAAATTGGTGTTTGTTTGGAGAAAGATGGTCATCTGCCATGTTGATGACATCATTCCTAGGGTTCCTAATGTGCTCCTGAAGGATGTTTATGTGGTGTCCTATTTTCCAACATTACAAATAATGTGGTAAAGTACATTATTGCTCATGCTCTTTATTTTTTTCTTTTTTGCATAAGTTTGAGCCTATTTGTAGGGTGTATTATGGAAGGTAGAATTGCTAGGCTGTAGGGTGTACCTCATCTACTTTACAGGAAATTTCTCAATTGCTATAGAAATTGATTTAAGAATATATATTTCTACCAGTAGCACAGCAGTATATGAGGGTTCCTGTTGCTCCATATCTGATATGTTCAGTTCCTTTAATTTTTATCAGTCAAAAATAACATCTGATTGCCATTTTAAATTGCATTATCCTGACTCCTCTGGAGGCTGTGTTTAGACTTCCTCTTCTGTGCATTTTCCATTCCTATTTACTTTTTCCATTGTATTGCTTCTCTTTTTGCTTACTGATTTGAAGTTATTTTTAAAATTCTGCATAATAGTATTTGTTGATTTTGTGTGTGCATGTGTGCGTGCTCAGTCCTGTTGAACTCTGAGACCCCATGGACTGTAGCCCACCAGGCTCCTCTGTCCATGGAATTCTCTGGACAATAATATTGGAGTGGGTTGCCATTTCCTACTCCAGGGGATCTTCCCAACCCAGGAGCTAACTTGTATCTCCTGCATTGGCAGGCAGATTATTTACCACTGAGCCACTTGGGAAGCCACCTGGAAAGCCATTGTTGATTGTGTATGATGCAAATATCTTCTGCTGGTTAGCAACTTGTCTTTTCATTTATTTATGGTGGTTTTTGCTTTGTAGAAGTTGTAGTTTTAAAGTGGACAATATAGTATTCTTTTTCTTTTTTAAAAAATTTTTGTGTTGTTTTTAACTCTGAGGTAATAATAATTATTATTATTTAATAATCTTTAAAAATTGACTTAAGAATATAAAAAATATTAAAAATTGTTAGTTTTTCTTTTCACAAGTAAGTCATTAATCCACTTGGTGTATGGTTGAGGTAATAATAAAAATATTGTTGTCGTTATTGTCTGGAAACAAGCCTTTTGTTTTGCCACCATTATTGTCTGGTTTATTCTTCCCTCATTTCAAATGTTAGCTCTGGAGTGAGCTTAGGACTTTATGTTAGGTCTCTTCCTTGTCTACTTCTCTTCACACCTTGATTCCCCCTAACACTCAACAACCCCTTTTTCTGGTCCTCTGGCTAAAAAGCTGGGGTTTTAGCCACATGGATTGTCAGGGGTTTCCTTTGACTGGTTCTGCCTTCACATAAAGCTGCTAGAGAAAAGGGGTTGAGAAAAATAATGAGCATTTCCTACTCCACATACTCTGAATAGCAGTGACTCCTTTTCTCTGTTCTCAGAATTTTCTCTCAGATATTTAAGTATTTCTGAGACTTGCCTGTGGGAAAGATCGGATAATAAAAATGTAGGGGGCAATCCAGGGGTGTGCCTGGAGTCTCCTTGCAGTGACCCCTCTGCTCAACCTACTTCCCCGAGCTCCTCAGGCCAGAAAAATTTTCTCCAGATTTTTCTCTTAACACCCTCTGTAGTTCCAAAATTCTAGCTGCTCTAGAGTCTATGCCTGGAGGCATAAGAGGGTTTTAAAAAAAGGCAGAGAGAAATCTGTGTTACAAAGGCACACATACACACACACAATGGTATTCTTTGTATTTTGATTTTTCTCCCTTATCTGCTTGTTCTTATTTACTTTTCAGAATCCTCACAGAGTTGCTTTCTGCCTGCTGTTCAGGATTTCTACTTGTAATCATTGGGAAGGAAAGGGTGGTTTGCTTACTCCATCCTAGCAAGGTATACCACCTCCACATTGAAGTCCTTTGTCACAATGGAAGGGGATGCCTAGCCTCTGTCAGAGTCCTATCAGGCTCTGGACTCTTTATCTGCCCTTTGGCCTAATTATCACTTTCCCATCTCCTCTCTTTTCTCTGTCTGGATCTTCCATCACTATTTCATCTGACTTTCCAGTGTCATGTATCTTCCTGCATAATTTAAACACTTTTGTGTTTATTATATATTGGAAGGTTATTTCCAACCACCCCCCAAATTTCCAACTTTGTTTTCCTGGATACAAATTTGGTTCTTACCAACAGGTGTTCTTCTGCTTTACTTTCTAACAGTAAATACTGTTCTATTTACTTTTAAAGTTTAAAAATCATAATTTTAATTTGTAGAAAATCATCTTGTGTTCTAAATTAATCTTTTGAGCACTCTTATTTATTTTTTGTTTTTGATGAAACTTCTCAAGTGTCTTTCCTAACAGTTCTTTCTCAGAGGGATTCACCTCCTCTAGATATTTAACTTGGTCTTAGCTTTAGCCTGTTTAGGCTGCTGTAACAAAACACCACCAGACTTAGTATGCTATAATCAGCAGAAACATTTCTCAGAGTTCTGGAAGCTGGAAATTTGAGATCAAGGCATCAGCCTGGTCTCATTCTGGTGAGGGCCCTCTTCTCCCTCTCTGGGTTCATAGCCAATGTCTTCTCACTGTGTCCTCACATGGTAGAAAGGGCTAGGAATTGCTTTGAAATCCCTTTCATAAGAGCACTAGTCCCATTCATGAAAGTTTCACCCACATGACCTAAGCACCCCCGCCCCCCACATCTCTCAAAGGTCCTACCACTTTTTACCATCACCTTGGGGAGTTAATATCCAACACATCAATTTTGGAGGGGGTCACAAACATTCAGATCATTGATAGCTTTCCTCTACTTAATTTTGTTTTCTTCAGTAAGTTTTAATTTTTGTTACCTGTCTGAAAGTAGCTTAGGCTGGCAAGGTTTCTAGAACCAGAAAAATGACATTTGAGTGAGGAGTTTATGTGGAGAAAAGGCAGCTTTCAGTCTTTTCTGTTACCAGAATTGCCACCAGACCCTTGCTCAAAACCCGCCAATCCCTCCCTTAAACAGGAACTATATCTTTAAGTCTCAGGGTCTGGACACAAAGAAGTTATAAGAAGAGAAAAAAAAATTGTGATAGAACCAGCTGAAACTACCATGGCAATGAATCTGACCACCAACAGATCTTGAGTCTCATTCTATGTTGATTTTACTACATTATTGTAGGAAATGGCACATTTACCAAAGGCCAGAAGTCATAGACCAAAAAAGGATACAAAAGGTGTTGCACCCCATTTTCAGGAACTCTCTGTCTCTTTCCCAGAAAACTCATGCATATGCATCTCCATCACCAGTTTTACTCCTCCCTGCATTGTCCTTACTCCTTAAAAGTAAATCCTTCCCATGATGAGGCCCAGAAGTTGACTTGTGAACTAAGTTTTCTCTTCTCTAGTCTCTGTTCATTGAATAAAGCTTGTGCTGCTTTGATCTCAGCTTTGGTTTTGTTTTTGACTGTGTAAACCCCAATGGAAAAAGAACCTTCCCCACCAAGGCAGGGTGTCTTGGCCAAGCTATGACCCAGGTAGGGGTTCGTATCTCTATACCCTGAGCCAGAGAACACTTGCACCCACCAGGATAGGCATCCTTCAGACCGTGGGCTTAGCTTCCCAGAGCAATACACAAGCAGCTATAGGAAGACATGCAGCTCCCGTCTGTCAGGACTCATAGCTACCTACCAGCTGAATGGTCCAGAGGAACCACAAAATCCTTTTTTTTCCTCCCTTCACCACTTTTCTCTTCTGCTGCCCCATCTCTCTCACTATTTCCCATGGCTGCTCTACCCTACAGATTATAGGAGACTACTTTTGGCCACAGGAAATTGTTCTGGTTTTTGTGTTATATAAAACCTTCCTTTTGAGGAAGATAGAGATGTGCATCAAATACTCCCTCTTCCCTGAATGCCTCATCATTACACTCTCCTTCCTCAGCCCCCAGTTAAAACATTCAATGTCCTATGAATTTTGTTGGCACTGATTTAAAGTTAACAACATTTTTTTTTTTTTTGGCCAGGTATTATTTAATCTCAGTCACTTTCTTAATGTGGGTCACAGTGTCCTTTTAAAGAAGAATAAGGTGATAACCCTTAGAAGTTTATATTCTCCTTCTCAGAATAGATCATTTAAACCATGTAAATGGGGACAGGCTCAGTTCTACGTGTACAGGTTTCTTGTATTGTTTTGCTTCTTAGAGTTGCCTTAGGAAAATTGAAAATGAGACGAGTTTTTGAAAAATGATTTCTTAAAATCCCAGACCCACTCCTGTACAGCTGGAGGTTTCCTAATCCAAACAAGCAGTGGCTGTAGAACAATTGGTAATTTTTCTTTCTGATAGGTGGTAGGAAGGAAAACTTCTACTTTTTGGATGAGACATTGAGACCGGGGAAGGACAAATAACTTTGTTAGGTGGCACCATTCCACAGGGGTGAGGTTGGGACACAGACTCACATATTATTCTTCCTACACCACCACATTGGAGCAGTGAAATCATTCAGGAACAGACGCAGCTGATGGTCTTAGACAGTAGAGGAGGAGACAGAAGGACAGATGAGAAGAAATGTGAGCTCCCTTCCATTTTAGCAAGCATCTCAGATGACTCTGTCCTTCACTCTGTGGAAGGTGTTTTGAAGACACAGTAGTTCATCTGTGTGGCCAGGTTGTTTATACATTTTCCAAGGGAAAAAAAAAACAACCTTAAGAGCCAAAAGTATGTCTGAAAAGCCAATTTTTCACTCCAGATACAGTCTACTCACCATACAGGAACTAAGGAGTTTTAAGGCATTCAGACAAAGGAACAATTATATTTTAAGAATAAGTGAAATTAATGAAATTTAGCTTTCCAAGTCTCTTCTTAAATAACATTCCATTAAATTTGTATTTATACTTTATAAAATAATCTGACATTCATTATTTTGTGTGATTTTTCTCCTATTTCTTATCCTTTATTAATTCTCTTCCACTAGTAGCCAGGATCACACATCTGACAAATTCACAGTGGTTGATTTTGTTTTTTCAGCTTCTTTTGGCAACAGAACAAACTGTATTCTTATTTCTCTAACAACACCACCACCAAAAACAAGACATTAAAAGAGAGTAGAAGAAAGAAGAGAGAAAGAACACCTTGTATTCTCTTTACTATCAAAACAGGTTCTAAGGAAAAGGTTTGAGACCAGACATCACTTTTATGAATTTAAGTTAACATGTTACTGTTCTCAAAATATTTGCTGAGAAACTTTATACATAACTGTGTGAGAAAAATCTGTCTCTGTAAATGGAATTTATGCCCAACAAGGGCTTTAGAAGCCCAATAAATGGAGCAATTGTTTTGGGGACAGCTTAGTGGATTGACTATATTCTGCCCTACTTATACTAATTCAAAGTCAAGACAACTTATGTCTGGAAATACCATTGCATTTGTACTTTCTTAAGTGTAAGGGCCTTTTAACCTCATGCTGTGATTTTTAAACTAGCCATAGGGGAGGCCAGAGCCCTCAGTGGGCATTGAATATTGAACATCACCTTTTTATTTGATATATAATTCAATTCTAAAGTCACATATGTTTTCCATTAATGTGTTTGCTCTTAACAGTGTAAATAAAACATTTGTAAGAATGGTTGTCATTTTTGTTGAAAGGCTGTATTCATGATAATTGTATAGTTTTAGTTCACCAAGAGGTGCCATAGCCATCTTTGTTTATAGTGGTGCTTTATGGCTAATTTAATGCTTCCCTGTAAACATGCTTTTGAGATTGCTCATAAAGAATACCAAACCTGCTGTCTGGAGCTCATTGGACTCACTAGGTGATTTGTTTTTTGTGCCAGTCAAAATTTGATGACTGTGTAGTATAGTTTTATTTTGAATTGAATGGGCAAATACTCATGTTCTCACATAGGTATTCTTCCTAATCATGACTGTTTAGAGGTGCAAACTGAAGATAAATGTATTGACATCCTAGGCTGGTTTCAAAAATATTTTACCTTCTGGTGTGTTTAAAGAATGGTGAAGAGGCCAGTGGTCCTTTTCCAAGGAGCTGTCCAGGGTTCTTGAAGCCATAATTTCCAGATGGTTTCACACCAAGCTGGAAGCGCTTCCATCATGGCTTCTCCAGCCATGGCTGACTGTGGTATTTATTCATTCACTCAGCAAATAGTTACCGAGTGCTTGCTATGTGCCCAACTCGATTCTGGCTTCTGAAGGTGCAGCAGTGAACAAAACAGGCAAAAATCCCTGCCTTTTTGGAGCCTATTTTTTCAGTCAATAAACAAAGCAAATATTGAATAGCATGTTAAATCCTGATCAAATGCTAGGGAGGAAAATAAAGCTGGGAAATGCTGGAAAAGGGATGACAGTTTATAATGGGACCAGGAAGGCCTCACTGAGAAGGTGACTTTTGCACAAAGGCCTGACAGAAGTGAGAAAGTCATGTGGATAACTAGGGGAGAATTACACCTGGTCAAGGGACCAGCAAGTGAAAAAACCCCAAGGCAGGAGCATGAACTGGTGTATCTGAGTAACAGTGAAGATGGGTCAGGGGAGCCGAAGCTAAGTAACAAAGGGAATAAAAGTAGAGTGTGAAGTAATGATGGCGGTAGATTGAGGGAAGGTTAGTGTGGGTCTTAGAGGTGAAAGCTGAGACTCTTTTTTTCTATTCAAGAAAAACACTATCTGGGGGGAAATAAATAATTCAGTTTCTACTTTCAAGAATGCTAGTAACATTTCCTGGGTATCTGGAGTCAAGAAATACTTCTTCCTCTTAGGCTACAGGGGCTTCCCTGTAGCTCAGACAGTAAAGAATCTGCGTGCAATGTGGGAGACCCAAGTTTTATCCCTGGGTTGGGAAGATCCCCTGGAGGAGGGAATGGCTATCCACTCCAGTATTCTTGCCTGGAAAATTCCATGGACAGAAGAACCTGGTGGGCTACAGTCCATGGGACTGCAAAGAGCTGGGCACAACTGAACGACTAACACTTTTACTTTCTTGACCACAGGATACCTTGCTTCTTCTCTTTTCTTAATGGAAACAAAGACTAAAGTTTGCTTGGTGCTGTGTCTAAAATTTCTAATAGAGATTGATTCCTGAGTTTTTATAATTTACTTGCTTCTCTGCTACTTCTTTCATGTCCACAAAGCAGAAAACCTTTCCTGCTACCTTCTTAGAATTACTATACAAGAAGCTATTACTATTCCGACATTGTGTCACCTCTTTGGACATACTATTGAAATGTCAAATAACTCCCTGAGATTTAAGGATTATGGCTTTGACTAACTTAACCCTAGCTCCATGTTTGAAGTTACCTGCACAGTGAGCTTTCAAATTAAATGACATTGAAAGGAATTTATTCAATCCTGAGTATGGATGGCCTGATTTTCCTTGACCGAATCCTTCACTTAACTTGGAGATCAAATAGATGGTGACTTTTGAAGGAAGTTCCTATAACATATGAATGCTTGAGGAGGACGTGTTTGAAATGAAAAGCAGGAGACAGGGGAAGAAGAGTCTGGCTGCTAAGGTTCTTCCTTTAAGAGGGCCAGCTGCTCTTCCTGAGCCTCACTAACATGTCTTAGAGTCTCTCCAGCTGTCGCTCCTTGGCTGCAATGGGACGGTAGTGGGAAGAAGCTACTTTATTTCCTAGAGATGTGACTCTTCTACTGGCTTCTCTAATAAAACATAAATGCCACAAATAAAGGAATTCCAACTGCTTTATCATCATTCTATCCCCCGAGCTTTATGTCATGCCTGATCTATTTTAGGCTCACAAAATATTCCTTGAATAAATTAATTAATGAAATTAAATATAATATATTCCCTCTGCATTCTTCTGACTTCCTTCCAAACTTAATTCAGGATGTCTGCTTCTTGAGGAAATTGTGCATGCGTGCTAAGTCACTTCAGTTGTGTCCAACTCTGTGCCTCCCTTTGGACTGCAGGTTGCCAGGCTCCTGTGTCCATGGGATTCCTCAGGCAAGAACACTGGAGAGGGTTGCTGTGCCCTCCTCCAAGGGATCTTCCCAATCCAGGGATCGAACCCTCATCATCTATGTGTACTTGCATTGGCAGGTAGGTTCTTTACCACTAGCACCACCTGGGAAGCCCTTGAGGAAATTAGGTAACTTTTAAAATAGTGTAAGCCTGGGATAAGTAAGGAATGGGCAAGCATTAATGCCTTCAACATATGGACTTTGGATGTAGTTTCTTGAAAATATTCCAGTAGAGACTTGATTCAGATACCTGATCCAGACTAATATCCTACCATGTGTGTTGGGAAAAAGACAAAAGCAAAAATCAACAGTAGTGACAACAACAAAACTAGTAAGGACTTTGTGACTTAGAACATTAATGTATCTTTTAATGCTTGGATCTCTCTTTCCAACTGTTATTTTCATATCAGAGTCTCATTTTGCCCATTCCTCCTTCACTGCCCAGGACAGATATGTTAGAAACAGCACAGATTGGTGTCAAGTGGAATTGGATGTGAATTTCTGATTCCCAACTATGCTACAGTTTATTCACCTAAAAAAGCAAAATCAAGGGTTTCTAACTCAAAGGCTTTTAAGACTCAGTGAAATAAGATTTGTCAAGTGCCAGCTTAGAGTTTGGTATGTATAAGTTCCTTAAAAACACTGCTTCCCTTTTCCTTAAAATGCTGGCTCAGAGGTCATTAGTGGCCTTTTTCCCCTTTTTCTTACTATTCTCTGGGCCTCATTTACCTACTGGATATTTAGGGCTAAAAGGCTCAGAATCATTACAGAAGTAAGGGGTAGCATGGATGTGGGGAGGAAATAAAGGAATAGAGGTAGGGGGAAGAGAGAAGCAGAGTCAAGAACAAAGAAAGAAAAAATAGAATTCTAAGGTAAGCCTGGTTCAGATATGATAAGGTGATTTAAAATAGCTTCCTAATATGACTTCTTGCCTCCAATATTTAATCTTTATAGTTCATTCTTCACACTGAAACCAGAGTTATTTTCTTCTTTAGCTCATGCCATTTTCTAACTGTTCTTTCTTGTTTATCCCTATTGTACCTGGTGTATACTATGGTTGTTATATTTACTTTTTCTGACTTATATTAAGATAGAAAGTATTATTATTAATTAACTTAATATCTAAAGTTTTGAGTCTGTATGAAAAAGCAAATTTGAGACATTCTATGTCTCTAATAGCTTCTAATTAGCTGGCAATTTATAATATGAATCCCAACTCTTCTCCTCATTTATTGTAAGTGATATCTATTCATTATTATATCTTCACACTTTTCTCTGGTTCCTGAATGTTGTAAATATCTCATAATACAATACAGATATAATGTGAGTAGATTTCTGTGAAATTTCAAGAACTACAAAAAATACTGGAAGTGAGGAAGTCCTGGTAAATGTCAAAATCACTCACAAAACTATTGACTGGATTGAAAAGCAGAGAAAATTGACAAGGATGATAACAAAATCATCAAAGGAGAATAATTTGCACACCCAAACATCAGGAAAATTGATAAAGCTGATTAACATTTTTACAAAGGAGATTCTCTCTAAGATAGTGTTATAAAAATTCAAATCAAAAGTGAAGGTTGTAATATAAACATTTTGCAGAAAAAAATCACACACTAAAACCTAACATATGAGTTATTTTTTGTTGCAATTATATCCTATGTTTTATTAAATATAAACTAGAATGGATTTTTTTTCATGACTTTGAGTTCTGAGTTTCATTTTTTAAAGACTAAATTCAGGCCACATTTTTTAAAACTGTAGTTACTATGAACTTCTGTTCCCTGCATTAAGAGGCCTTACCTGCTCCCAATTATCCTGGGAAAAGGAGCTCTTCCTGTAGTTAGCTTTTTGAAGACTGCTGGACACCATTAAAATGTTAGCTCCATGAAAAAATCTACCATGTTTTCAATAGCCAATATAATGCCCTGTACATGAACACTAATGTACTTCATGGCAAATAGATGGGGAAACAATGGAAACAGGGACAGACTTTATTTCCTCGGGCTCCAAAATCACTGCAGATGGTGACTGCAGCCATGAAATTAAAAGACATTTGCTCCTTGGAAGAAAAGTTATGACCAATCTAGATAGCATATTAAAAAGCAGAGACATTACTTTGCTGACAAAGATCCATCTAGTCAAAGCTATGGTTTTTCCAATCGTCTTTTATGGATGTGAGAGCTGCACTGTAAAGAAAGTTGAGTGCTGAAGAATTGATGCTTTTGAATTGTGTTTGAGAAGACTCTTGAGAGTTCCTTGGTCTGCAAGGAGATCCAACCAGTCCATCCTAAAGGAAATCAGTCCTGAATATTCATTGGAAGGACTGATGCTGAAGCCAAAACTCCAATACTTTGGCCACTTGATGCAAAGAGCTGACTCATTGGAAAAGACCCTAATGCTGGGAAAGATTAAAGGCAGGAAGAGAAGGGGACAACAGAAGATGAGATGGTTGGATGGCATCACCGACTCGACGGATATGAGTTTGAGCAAGCTCTGGGAGTTGGTGATGGACAGGGAGGCCTGGTGTGCTGCAGTCCATGGGATCACAAAGAATTGGACATGACTGAGCGACTGAACTGACTGACTGACCAATTGCTGTGTGCCAAATACTGATCTCAACACTTTACAAGTATGAACTAATTTAATTATCAGAATAATCTTTCAAGGTCAGTAGTATCTTTAAACATGAGAAAACAAAAGCACAGAGAAATTAAGTAACTTGTCTAAGGTCACACAGCTTGTAAATGGTAAAGATGGAAATCAAACCCAGGCTGTCTAGTTCCAGAATCCATGCTCCTAGACCATACACTATGTTGTCTCTATTGTTTTAGGCTGCCTCCAGATGTTTAAGTTAAGATTTGAGTAATCTATGTGAGTATAGTAATACAGTCTATAGATTAGATTCAAATGAGACTCTGGGGGAGAGAGTTTATGGTATCTTTGGTTATGACAAATGCCAGAAGAAAAATGTGAAAACTAAAACAAACAAAACGTCCAAAATTCCTCTAATGAAACTAACACCATTTGGTATCTTTCACTATATTATTTTATTCTATTTTTATCCTTATCATTTTTGATCATAAAAGTACAAAAAGTGCAAATGCTACAGAAATATTTCGCCAATTGTTTTTTTCTACTGCACATTGATACATCTTGTATTATAGTCCAAAATGCTTTGCTATATATGCCTATTATATGTGTGTGTGTGTGTGTGTGTGTGTGTGTGTGTATATATATGTTCAGTTTAGTCTCTCGGTCATGTCCAATTCTTTGCGACCCCATGAACAGCAGCACGCTAGGCCTCCCTGTCCATCACCAACTCCCGGAGTCCACCCAAGCCCATGTCCATTGAGTTGGTGATGCCATCCAACCATCTCATCTTCTGTCAACCCCTTCTCCTCCTGCCCTCAATCTTTCCCAGCATCAGGGTGTTTTCAAATGAGTCAGCTCTTCGCATCAGGTGACCAAAGTATTGGAGTTTCAGCTTCAACATTAGTCCTTCCAATGAACACCCAGGATTGATACATATATGTATATGTATATGTACATATAACACTAAATTACTTTGCTGTGTCCTTGAAACTAACACAACATTGTACATCAACTATATTTCAATAAAAAACTTGGACCATCACATACAAGTGGTATCTAATATAGACCACAATAAGCTTAAAAATTAAAAATTACATGAATTTGAGCAAACTTCAGGAGATAGTGAAGGACAGGGAAGCCTGGCATGCTGCAGTTCATGTGGTCACAAAGAGTTGGACATGACAGTGAATGAAGAACAACAACAAAAAGCTTAAAAAACTTCATCAATTAAAGAATAAAAACCATATGATTATCTAAATAGATGCAGAAAAAGCTTTTGATAAATATCAACTCCCATTTACAATAGAAAACTTTCTAGAAAGTGGGCACAGATGGAACACAACTGACATAATAAGGGTCATTTATGACAAACTCGTAGCTAACATCACATGCTAAGGTGAATAGCTGAAAGCATTTCCTCTAAGATCAGGAACAAGACAAGGATGCCCACTCTCACCACTTTTATTTCACATAGTTTTGGAAGCCTTAGCCACAACAAACAGTGAAAAAAAGAAATAAAGGACTCCAAATTGGAAAAGATGAATTAAAACTTCCACTGTCTGTAGATGCCATGATGCTATATATATAAAATCCTAAAGCTTCTATCAGAAAACTATTGGAGCTCACCAATTAGTTGGGCAAATTTGCAGGGTAAAAATACAACAAAATCTGTTGCATTTCTATACCCTAACAATGAAAGATCAGAAAGAGAAATGAAGGAAACAGTCTCACTTACCATCACATTAAAAAAAAAAAAACAACTAGGAATAAACCTACCCAACAAATTAAAAGAGCTGTACTCCAAAAACTATGAGATACTAATGAAAGAAATTGATGATGATACAAACAGAAAGATATACCTTGTTACTAGATTGGAAGAATCAATATTGTCAAAATGACTAGATTACCCAAGGCAATCTACAGATGCAGTGCAATCCCTATCAAATTACCAATGGCATTTTTCATAGAACTAGTACAAAAATGTTTAAGATGTGTGTAGAAGCACAAAAGACTGTGAATAGCCAAAGCAATCTTGAGAAAGAAAAATGGAGCTGAAAGAATCACTCTCTTTCAGACCACATAAAAGTCACAGTAATCAAGACAGTATGGTACTGGCATTAAAAACAGATATATAGACCAATGTAACAGGATAAAAAGCCAGAGGTAAACTCTGCACATAGGGTCACCTAATCTATGACAAAGGAGGCATACACATCTATACAGTGAAGAAAAGACAACCTCTTTAATAAGTGGTGCTGGGACAGCCACATGTACAAGAATGAAATTAGAACACTCTCTAACACCATATGCAATACTAAAATAAACTCAAAATGGTTTACAGACCTGAATGTAAGGCAGACACTATGAAACTCTTAGAAGAAAATGTAGGCAGAACACTCTTTGACATAAATAGCAGCAATATCTTTTTGGATTCACCTCCTAGAGTAATGGAAATAAAGACAAAAATAAACAAATGTGTCCTAATTAAGAGGGCTTCCCAGACTGTCCTAGTGGTAGAGAACCCGCTTGTCAGTGCAAGAGACTTAAGAGGTACGGGTTTGATCCCTGGGTTGGGAAGATCCTCTGGAGGAGGGAATGGCAACTTACTCCAGTGTTCTTATTTGGAGAATCCCACAGACAGAGGAGCCTGGCAGGCTACAGTCCACAGCGTCTCACAGAGTCAGACACAACCGAAGCCACTTAGCATGTAAACATGTCCTAATTAAACTTAAAAGCTTTTGCACAGCAAAGGAAACCATAAACAAAACTAAAAGGCAGCCTACAGAATGGGAGAAAATATTTGAAAACAATGTTACTGTCAAGGGATTGATTTTCAAAATGTACAAACAGCCCATACAGCTCAATACCAAAAAAAAAAAAAGAATCAACATTGCTAATTATGAGAGAAATGCAAATAAAAATTACAATGAGGTATCATCTCCTACCAGTCAGGATGGCCAGCATCAAAAACACCTAGAAAAATTAAATGCTGGAGAGGGTGTGGAGAAAAGCGAATTCTCCTGCATTGTTGGTAGGAATGTAAATTGGTACAGCCATTATGGAGAAACTAAAAATAAAAGTGCCATATGATCCAGCAAGTGCGCTCTTGGGCATATATATGGAGAAAACTATAATTTGAAAAAGTACACGCACCCCAATGTTCATTGCAGCACTATTTATAATGGCTGAAACATGGAAGCAAACCATATCTATCAACAGAGGTATCAATGAACACATGTGTATATACACACACACACACACACACAGCATGGACTATTACTCAGCCATAAAAAAGAATGAAATAATGCCATCTGCAGCAACAAGAATGGATTATCATACGAAGTGAAGCAAGAAAGACAAATATGATATCACTTTTAAAAGTGATATAAAGGAATATAAAAATAATTTGACAACTGAACTTATTCAGAAAACAGAAATAGACTCACAGACATAGAAAATAAACTCATGATTACCAGAGGGTAAGTGGGGGAGAGACATAAATTAGGAGCTTGGTATTAACATATACACAGTACTATATATAAAATTGACAATCAATAAGGGCCTACTATGTACCACAGGGAACTATTCTCAATATTTTGCAATAACCTATAAAAGAATTTTTAAAAATAATAGACATATCTCTATGTATAACACTTGAAATTAACTATACACTTGATTGCTATACACTTGAAATTAATACAAAATTGTAAATCAACTATATTTCATTAAGAAAAATATGCATCATTATGTTTCACCAATAATTAGAAAATAACCCCAAATGATTTGTGTGAATGTGCTTAGTGGTGAAAATCTTGATGGGGATGTTTTCACAACAACATCACAGAGAATAGGAGCAGCATGTTTGACAGAAGAGTCTTCAAGCAAAGCAGATTGTGCATGACCTAGCCCCCAGGAGGTCACAGGTGTCTGCATAGGGGCTTTTCCCTGCCACAGGTAGGGAGTGAAGGAGTTCAAACCAAACTTAAAACTTGCAAAGATATTGGGGGGGGCTTGTTGTTTCTGAGTTACATGTATGTTTTGTTTGACTTTTAAAAGAGTGCATCTGGTTAAAGAAAATAGTGTATATGTGTATGCATGTGTGGATGTGTTGGTGTGTGTATGGAAGACCACTGAACCTTAACGCATGTTCCCCAAAACTGTTCATTTGCTCATATTATTTTCTTGCCAGGGGTCACTCAGTATGGTCAAGAGACTCTGTGATAAGGAACTTGGACAAATTGCATGAATTTCTGAAGACAAAGTATCATCCTAGCAATGAGCACACGGTTTGGTAAATAGTAGACGTGCCCAATTGATAGTCAATGAGTAGACTCTACAAGACTGTGCCTTATGATATCACAGAGACATCTGGGCCCTTTGATGTCTGTAAAGTCTTAGCCTTGGTCTTACATATGCGTCATATACTTTGTTACTCTTGGCGGAAATCTCCTGGCATAGACTGAGTCTGCCTGTAATACCAACCTCAGTGGTAAATGAAATATTTGCTGCCTTTCTCTCCCCACTAGATCATGAGGAAATCTCCCTCCTGCTGATTTCAATGCTGTTTATGTGTACAACATTTACCATCATAATTAGTGCTATACATAGAAGTCATTAGGAAACGTTTTGCTTTTCTAGTTTGCAGGTAACAGGATCTCCCCAATAAAATTTGGAATTTCTATCTACTTATGTTCAATGTTTTGTTTCCTGGGGATTCTCCTTCCTACATCCTGTGGGCACAGACTTGGGAATGAAAAGAAAGCAGAGTCTCTTTTTTCCCTTCACCTGCCATCAGCGTTCACAAATCGCCCTGGGCATTTAGTAACTGTTGGAGTAAAAGTATCAGAGGATGAGGGACAGAGAAGGAAGTTTATGCTTCTTCAGTGCTTCAATTCTTACCAGATTCCCTGTCCTCACTTTTCTCCTCTTCTCACAAATGTGCCCCCAGTTTCCTTTGCACCTGCACACTCAACCCCAACTAGGGCCAGCCTGGCCAGAATCAGGGCTGGGTGGGGTAGGGAGATCATTACTAGGTCTAGATCACTACTAGATATAGACGATCTAGGTCATCTAGATCATTACTATTTTTTCCCTTTAAAACAACCACCCCTTCCATTACTCTGTTATCATCATGAACAATGGATTTATTATTTTTAACTTGCAATGTTATAATCACTGCTTGTAGCCTCAGCAAGCTCTAACTATGCATCCCATGGCTTGTTCAGGGGACCATAGCTCCCTGCCGTGCACTGCTGGGAACGGAATCATTGTTTGTTCCTTCTGGGCTTGTCTTGACTGACTTTTACCTCATTGAGATCTTCCTCTCTAGCCTTTGTGCCTCACGCTTGCTTTGACTGACCTCCATTCTGCTCTTCCCTTCCAAATCCCTGTAGAGTGAGTTCCAATGATGAGCTATGATTCACATGGGGTGGGATGGGCAATATAGGTTCAGGGTTGCTCTGAGAAGTGATTTATAAAGAGTAGAATAGTATTTAATGCTGAAACACTCCCAAAGTGTTTTTACTTTTTTCTTTTCTTTTCTTTTTTTTACTTTTTTCTATTTAAGTAATTACATTGGATTTTGATTCAAAATTTTGCTTTGATTTAGCACTGCGGTGGAATATTCTTAAGCATTTAAATTTCACCAATAATCCCCAAAATATATATTTAAATTGTTTTTTCTTTTTATTCCAGAATCTGCTTAGGTTTTACTCATTGCATTCAGTTGTTGTGCCCCTTTGGTTTATCTCTCACCATGTTTGTTTTACACGATGTTTATTTTTTACTAACCCTCTTTGAAGTTCATTATCTTCAGAAAACAGACCATGTTATGCCCCTCCACTCCCACCCTTTTCTCCAGTCACTATTGCCCCTTTAGAGTCTTCATCCCTATTCGCCACTCACACCTCTCTGGACCTGTTCTGGTACTTGGTAATATGGCTGGACAAGCTTTATAACATAGCTGCCATTGTCCTCAGTGTACCTGGGGTAGAAGGAAAAGTTTGGGGTGAAGACACACCAGTGAGACACAAGCACACACACTTACACGTGAGACCCTTCTCTCTCCTAAAATTTCTCTCCTAGAATTGTGCACCGTCAGCCCAGGAACCCAGGATAGGAGCAACTGAGACTCTTTCATGGTTGCCAAGGGTTACGCTTATATCCCAGTTTGAGTCTTAAGTAAAAACTGCTGCTCCTGGTTGATGGACAGATACTGGCCTGACAAATGACTGGAAGATTCCACGGTAGCATCTTTTCCAGAGATATTCTTCAAATGCAGAGATTGCTCAGAAAGCCTGAAGGCATTTTTATTGCAGAGAGAGGTTTTTAACTTGTCAAAAAAATATATATTCCTCTTCAGGGAGAAGACAATAATTAATAGACAATAAAAGCATGTCAGAACACTTCCCCAGACCCTGGAGGAGATGCTGGCAGGCCCTGTACTGATAGGGAAGCAGGGAGTTAGAAAAGCTGTGCCGGAACGGACCTGTTCTGGGTTGACTCTGAGCAGTCAGAGATCACCTGCTGGCGCTAATGACCGCCTCTGAGTTCGGGCCAGCTCCTGAGGATGCTGAGAGACCTGTGCCAGTTGGCCCTGGGTGCCGGCAGCCTGCACAAGTGAACTGAAGGCTTGTTCTCTGTGTAGGCTTTGTCTTCTCCACAGGAGCTTCTGTCCTCTGTCCCTTCCGTTCCTTGTCAGCCGATGAGGGCTGGCTATTGAGTACCCCAGGCATCACATTGCACTTGGCGACAGACACAGTCAGAGTGACACAGCTTAGCCTCAAGTAGAAGGGCAGGGGCTGTGCCTTTTATAAATCTGCTCTAGTTTGCAGCTCCTACTTCAGAGGAGCTCAGCACATCTCACTCACTTCCAAAGGGAGCTGATCCCATCTCTCTCTTTCCAATTCTCATGCACTGAACGGCTTGGGATGCCCTCAGGTTTGGAGTTGAAGGGATGGGATTATGCATGGCTGTTAAATCTCATGCTGCTTTTAATCAGCAACCAAAGTTGTTGGAACTCAGCAGAGAGACCAGGTGTACCATCAAGAATCTGGCAGGGAGTCACTGTAGCAGGTGTCTGAGAGCCTTGGCTCTCACAGTGAGTTCAAATCCTGACTGTGCTATTTACCAGTTAAATGACCTTGAGTAGACGTCTTTAACCCCTCCTTATCAGTAGAACGAAAATTATTACAGTAGTTATTGTTCAGTCATTATACAGTAAAATCATTAGAGATCTTCATAAGATTATTACACAGTTATTATACAGTATAATTATTACAGTGAAGGTCTTCATAAGATCTTCAGATGGTTTTGTTTGTTTTTTAATTAATTAATTAATTTTAATTGGAGGCTAATTACTTTATAATATTGTAGTGGTTTTTGCCATACATTGACATGAATCAGCCATGGATTTACATGTGTTCCTCATCCTGAACCTCCCTCCCACCTCCCTCCCCATCCCATCCCTCAGGGTCATCCCAGTGCACCAGCCCTGAGCACCCTGTCTCATGCATCGAACCTGGACTGGTGATCTATTTCACATATGGTAATATACATGTTTCAATGCTATTCTCTCAACTCATCCCACCCTCACCTTCTCCCTCAGAGTTCAAAAGTCTGTGCTTTACATCTGTGTCTCTTTTGCTGTCTTGCATATAGGGTCATCGTTACCATCTTTCTAAATTCCATATATATGCGTGAATATACTGTATTGGTGTTTTTCTTTCTGACTTACTTCCCTCTGTATAATAGGCTCCAGTTTCATCCACCTCACTAGAACTGACTCAAATGCATTCTTTTTCATAGCTGAGTAATATTCCATTGTGTATAAGTACCAAAGCTTTCCTATCCATTCATCTGCCGATGGACATCTAGGTTGTTTCCATGTCCTGGCTATTATAAACAGTGCTGCGATGAACATTGGGGTACATGTGTCTCTTTCAGTTCTTGTTTCCATGGTGTGTATGCCCAACAGTGGGATTGCTGGGTCATATGGCAGTTCTATTTCCAGTTTTTTAAGGAATCTCCACACTGTTCTCCATAGTGGCTGCACTAGTTTGCATTCCCACCAACAGTGTAAGAATGTTCCCTTTTCTCTGCACTCTCTCCAGCATTTATTGTTTGAAGACTTTTTGACAGCAGTCATTCTGACTGGCATGAGATGATACCTCATTGTGGTTTTGATTTGCATTTCTCTGATAATGAGTGATGTTGAGCATCTTTTCATGTGTTTGTTAGCCATCTGTATGTCTTCTTTGGAGAAACGTTTCGGATGGTTTTACCACAGTGCATGTGAAGTGCTTAGTACATGCTCTGCCACACAGAAAGAGGCTGAGAAATGATAGCAATCATCAGGGTGGTAGATTTCAGCAATTACACACTCTATATCATAAGGTCATGCATATAATAAAATTAATGCTTTGGCATCTCTTGATTCTTTCACTTAGTATCTGAAACAAGAATTTCTATGAGGCCTTTCCTAAGTTATTAGAATTCTTCCTTAATATATTTGAGTTCTCTAAATAATTAGATGATTAAAATCTCTAATATCTCATACTAAAGAGACAAGAGAGTAATATTATACCCCCTTGATTGATGCTAAAGAATTAAAGACAGCTGGTGGAAAATGGCTAAAATCCTTTTCTAACATGTCAATAAAAATTAACACAAGTATAAAATTTTGAACTCCCTTCTCTTACTTATCTTACTTCCTGGAGAAGGAAATGGCAACCCACTCCAGTATTCTTGCCTGGAGAATCCCATGGACGGAGTAGCCTGGTGGGCTACAGTCCACGGGGTCGCAAAGAGTCGATACGACTGAGCGACTTCACTTTTCTCTTACTAAATGTTGTCAAAAAGTACTTGCAAGATTGTGAATGCAGTTTATGTGATCTGATTCTATGACGAATATTCAAGATTTTATTTTCAAAGAACGAACTAAAAAGCTATATCCCCAGCGCTGTCCTGTGAAGAAAGCTATGAATATTGAAAAGCCAGGCCAGTTAGAGGTAGAATTCTGAGCAGCCATCGTTTTCTTGCTTCTGTGCTGTGGTTATGCTGTTTGGCCTTTGCCTCTCTTTTAGGGGTCTTATTTAGTTAAGGAAAATGAATTTTCCCTGCAACTGGAATTATCTTGCTAATAAAATGCAAAGCTGACATGAGTTATTCTGTGAGGATAGCAACTAAGGCCTAGGTTCCCAAGTTTTTCTTGGAATTCTCCCACCCTTGTTGTCTGCAAAGCTGGACCTTCATTTAACTCAAGTGTCTCTACTCAATAGTGAAGGGACCTTTCCAGGTGGCACTAGTGGTAAAGAACCCGCCTGCCAATGCAGGGGACATAAGAGACCAGGTTCAATTCCTGGGTTGGGAAGATCCCCTGGAGGAGGGCATGGCTAATCCACTCCAGTATTCTTGCCTGGAGAATCTCATGGACTGAAAAGCCTGGCAGGCTACAGCTCATAAGGTCATAAAGAGTCAGACATGACTGAAGCAACTTAGTATTCACGCACACTACTTAATAGTGAAACTTGTTCCAGCAACTTTCCTTGAGAACATAATCTTTAGTATATTTCATCATTCTCTCTCCCCTAACCCTGAATCATTTTCACAACACGTACCTTTCCCTGAGATATCACAAATTAATTTTTAATTATTGCCTTCTTGTCACACTCCACCACCCCAACTCTCCCAAGATAAGAGTGGGTAGAATTTTACCAATCTTCACCAGTTCTATTACTGTATTTAGAATGGTTCCTGGCATGTATTGATGTTCAAAGTATTAATAAACAAACAAACCAAGAGGAAGGGTGGCGTGGTAGAAAAATTTTGGATTTAAAATTAAGGTACAGTTTTGACTCCTGGCTATGTTTGTACTAGAGCTGTATGCCGATGGGTGAGTCAAGTAATTTTTTGAGCTGTAGTTTCCTCACATTATGAAATAAGAAAATCTATCTTGCATAGGTGTTATGAGATTCAAATGAGATGGCACATGTGCAAATGCTTTATACCCTCCTTATAAACAACATTAATTTAAATAGATTTGTTATTATCACTCACAGACCAATAATTATGACCATTGAACTCTTCCAAGTTCAGAAGACATGACAACGCTTTATGTGTTTGGTAGTTAGCCAGTTTAGCCATGTTAAGTGTCAGTTAACTTTGTTTTTATCTTTCCCCAGAAAGCACAGGATGACGGTACTGAAGTCTTATAATTTTTGTTATTTGGCTAGAGCTCTGATTTTTAAGCCAAGTATGCATGAAATCTAACTAATACCCCAAAAGCCCCTAATCATAGAAGAAAGACCCTTCACTACAGGTTTCTTGGGGAGGACATTTCAAATAGATATCAAGTGTAGTTATTAAAAAAATTTTACATGACAGCCCAGAAATTAAATGAATATGTGGTGGATTTTTATTGTGAAGGTGATGGTAGACTGTACTTTGATTTGAATTGTTTAAACATTTATTGAAATTTTGATTTTAATAAAATCAATTTAATAAAATTTAAAAGTTTTAATTTAGCACTGAATATCTTTTACTACCTAAGTGATATACAACATAATTTTTGGTACCTAGAATATTTCATTTTTAACTTTCAATTCTGATGAATAAAATTCATATAAACACTGTAAGATTTTGAGGAGTTATTGATATGAATATTAATTAAAGATGCATTCATTAATAGATTATCCATTTTGAAATTTGGCAATATATATCCAAAGCTTTAAACATGTGTATAATTATGGGTCTAGTTATTCTACTTCTAGAGATTTCTCCCCCAAATTAATCACAATTGTGGGCAAAGCTTTATATATAAAGTTATTAATTGCTGCATTGGTTATAACATCAAAATTAAGGAAATAATCTGAATGTCTAATAATAGGGAATCAGTTAAATATATTATAGTATGTTTATTAAAAGGCATATTATATATCCAGGAAAAGGATATAGAAGAGTATTTAATGTCATGAGAAATATTCATTACATAGTATTAACTGAAAAAAAATATAGCTCATGTTCTATGTGTGTGTGTGCATATAGAATCATTTTCAATGGAATAATCTGAAATTTATGGGGTTCAAACAGAAAAAGACTGTTTTTAAACAGCTACTGCCTTCAAATGTATTCTGTTGAATCTCCCTTCTATTCCCTTCGTGATATGTTGGAAAGACAGCTTAGCTTTTTTTTGATGTTTTCTGTTATGAACATGGTCTCCATAATTACACATTTTTAGGCATTGAGAGGTCCTATGCATTCTAAATGGAAACTTTTAAGTTCATACCCCGGAAGTGTGGTTTGTTTTTCCACACTTCCTCATATTCCTTCTCTGATTTTTCTGGCTCCTTTAGGGCTGGGCAGGGGGGAAAGGGCATTAGAGGGACATGAGTAACTGTCTATGTCCCCAGTGTTATTATAATCTGTCTGTGTGGCAGGCATCCAAAGCCTGACTCTTTAATTGGATAGAAACATGAATTCTTTGGCTGTTCTGAAAAATACTCATGCTATATAGTTCCTCAATACAAGCATTTTGGACCTCTTCCAGCTAAACCCTCTCTGATTCTCCTTTGTTATGAATTCTATTACCTCTCACTATACAGCTCTCTTGCCTGGTTAGCTGCCCTCTTGGGCAGAATCATTTCAAGATAATGTGAGCTTACCTACTCTGTATAGCCTCTAATTGGGCCACAGAAAACTCATACATTCTTTTTTTTTTTTTTAATGGGAGTGTAGGCAACCCATTCCAATATTCTTGCCTGGAGAATCCCATGGACAGATGAACCTGGCAGGCTACAGTCCATAGGATCGCAAAGAGTTGGATATGACTAAAGTGACTTAGCATGCAGCAAGCACATAATTGATTTACAATGTGTTACTTTCTTCTGTATAGCACAGTGAATCAGTTGTAAATATACCCTGGTGGCTCAGTTGGGAAAGAGTCTGCCGGCAATGCAGGAGACCTGGGTTCAATTCCTGGGTCAGGAAGATCCCCTGGGGAAGGAAATGGCAACTGACTCCAGGCTTCTTGCCTGGAAAATTCCATGAAAAGAGGAGCCTGGTGGGCTACAGTCCATGGGGTCATGAAGAGTTGAGATGACTGAGTGACTAACACTTTTACTTCACTCTTTTTTAGATTCTTTTCCCATGTAGGTCATTACATAGTATTGAGGAGAGTTACCTGTGCTATACAATAAGTCCTTATTAGTTATCTATTTTATATATACTAGTATGTATATGTGGAGAAGGCAATGGCACCCCACTCCAACTCTTGCCTGGAAGATCCCATGGATGGGGGAGCCTGGTGGGCTGCAGTCCATGGAGTTGCTAAGAGTTGGTCACGACTGAGCGACTTCCCTTTCACTTTTCACTTTCATGCATTGGAGAAGGAAATGGCAACCTGATCCAGTGTTCTTGCCTGGAGAATCCCAGGGACGGGGGAGCCTGGTGGGCTTCTGTCTACGGGGTCGCACAGAGTCAGACATGACTGAAGTGACTTAGCAGCAGCAGCAGTGTGTATATGTCAACCTGATCTCCCAGTTTATCCCTCTCCCCCTTAACCTCTGATAAACACAAGACTGTTTTCTACATCTGTAACTCTTTTTCTGTTTTGTAAATAAGTTTACTGGTACCATATTTAGATTTCACATAGAAGCAATGTAATACAATATTTGTCTTTCTCTATCTGACTTCACTCAGTGTGACACTCTCTAGCTCCATCCACGTTGCTGCAAATGGCATTATTTCATTCTTCACAGCAGAGTAATATCCCATGGCATATATCCACCACACATTATTGCTATAGCAAATAATAATCACAGTTCAAGATTTCATACTGCTGCCCTCTCTGCTTTTCCAATGAGAGGCCAAATTGGCCAACCTCTATGCTATAGTGTTCTCTAAGTGATAAACTGGTATCAACCTTTATGTTCATACACAATCCCAGGCTCCAGAGACATTTCAAGCTCTTATAATAACTCCCTTCACTGAGGAATCTAGGTTTTTGCAGTTCAGCATAGATAAACAAGGCCACCCAAGAGAATAAAGATCAAGTCACAGACCAGTTAGGACAACATGGAGAAGATGGAAATCATAAGTGAAGAGCAAGTTTATGAGGGAAAAGGGTGTTTACAGACTCACTGTGGTTCTGTTTCTAGCATAGGTTGATGAGTGTATAAGTCTATAATAAATCAAAGGAAGCTCCCTAACTCCAAGTACTGGAACTAAAGGAAGATGAAGAGCCAGTTGACGTATGCACATATTTTTATCCTGAGAGAACTGAAGTTCAGTATCTCTTCTAATTATTCTGAATCCAAGATGTAATAATTTATACCTGACCATTAAATTTGAAGATTTTTTGTCTTAAAGATGAAAAAGTATGTGTCAAAGCTCAACACCAAAGAATATTAAAATTTTATTCAAGGTTCTGAATAATTCATAATTTATCTACTTTCCCCCTCTGACAGAAATATGATATAATTTTAATGGGATGTGTTGTTGGACATGAGTTTGAGCAAACTCTGGGAGATAGTGAAGGACAGGAAAGCTGGCATGCTATGGTCCATGGGGTCGCAAAAAAGTCAGACATGACTAAGTGACTGAACAAAAATTTTATTTTCTTAGGCTGTCCAGATGGCTCAGTGACAAAGTATCCACTTGCCAAGCAGGAGACATGGGTTCGATTCCTAGTTCAGGAAGATCCCCTGGAAGAGGTAATGGCAACTCACTCCAGTATTCTTGCCTGGGAAATTCCACGGACAGAGGAGCCTGCCAGGCTATAGTCCATGGGGTCACAAAAGAGTTGAACACAACTTAGCAACTAAAGAATAACAACAACAGCTGTTCTTTAAGGATAATATCAATGAACCATTTGGTTTACAAGATCTAAAATATGTGTGGCATTCTTTCTGTTACATTTAATTTCCTTTTTTTCCCCTACACTAAGAGTTAACTGCTTTTTGGGTATAGCACTTAAAATATTGAGTGACTATCTCCTTCAAATTTTACTGGATAGTTGCTTAATCCATTGCTTCATTTTGAATGTGTCTTTTAAGCTAGTCTGTGTATTAATAAAGACAATGTACAACAGGGAAGTTACACTCCCCAGAGAAAGGTCAGCTGGCTATCTTCTAGGTAACATTCATTATCTTCATGAATGCGTTAATAGCTAAACACAAGTCTTAGGGACTCAGTTTCTATAATCATCAGTACACTGAAAACAAATTTCCTTTTCAGGTACTGTTTTACATTAATCAAGTTAGCAGCTATTCACATATATAAATGCAAGAAGCCAAATGTGATTGTCTGAGGAGGTCTTTACAAATAGCTGAGAAGTAGAAGGCAAAGGAGAAAGGGAAAGATATGCCATGAATGCAGAATTCTAGAGAATAGCAAGGAGAGATAAGAAAGTCTTCTTAAGTGAACAGTAAAAGAAATATACCAGAAACTATAAAACTCTTAGAGAAAAACATAGGCAGAACACTCAATGACATAAATCAAAGCAAGATCCTCTATGACCCGCCTCCTAGAGTAACGGAAATAAAAACAAAACTAAACAAGTGGGACCTGATTAAACTTAAAAGCTTTTGCACAGCAAAGGAAACTATAAGCAAGGTGAAAAGGCAGCCCTCAGAATGGGAGAAAATAATAGCAAATGAAACAACTGACAAAGAATTAATTTCTAAAATGTACAAGCAGATCATACAACTTAATACCAGAAAAACAAACCATCCAATCAAAAAGTGGGAAAAAGACCTAAACAGACATTTCTCCAAAGAAGACATACAGATGGCTAATAAACACATGAAAAGATGCTCAGCATTGCTCATTATTAGAGAAATGCAAATCAAAACTACAGTGAGATATCCTCTCACACCAGTCAGATGGCCATCATTAAAAAGTCTACACACAGTAAATGCTGGAGAGGGTGTGGAGAAAAGGGATCGCTCTTGTACTGATGGTGGGAATGTAAATTGATACAGCCACTATGGAAGACGGTATGGACATTCCTTAAAAACTAGAAATAAAACCACCATATGACTCAGCAATCCCTCTCCTAGGCATAAACTCTGAGGAAACCAGAATTGAAAAAAAAACACATGTATCCCATTGTTCATTGCAGCACTATTTACAATAGCTAGAACATGGACACAACCTAGATGTTCATCAACAGATGAATGGATAAAGAAGTTGTGGTACATATACACAATGCAATATTACTCAGGCATAAAAACAAACACATTTGAGTCAGTTCTAATGAAATGGATGAACCTCAAATCTATTATACAGAGTGAAGTATGTCAGAAAGAGAAAGATAAATATTGTATCCTAACACATATGTATGGAATCTAGAAAAATGGTACTGAAGAATTTATTTACAGGGCAGCAATGGAGAAACAGACATAGATAATAGACTTATAGACATGGGGAGATGGGAGGAGAGGGTGAGATGTGTGGAAAGAGTAACATGGAAACTTACATCACCATATGTGAAAGAGATAGCCAATGGGAATTTGCTGTCTGGCTCAGGAAACTCAAACAGGGGCTCTGTATCAACCTAGAGGGGTGGGATGGGAGGGAGATGGGAGGGAGGTTCAAAAGGGAGGGGGCATATGTGTACCTATGGCTGATTCATGTTGAGGTTTGACAGAAAACAACAAAATCCTGTAAAGCAATTATACTTCAATTAATAAATTAAAACAGTGAAAAAAATAGAAATAGAGGAAAACAATAGAATGGAAAAGACTAGAGATCTCTTCAAAAAATTTGAGATACCAGGGGAATATTTCATGCAAAGATGGGCCTCAATAAAGGACAGAAACAGCAAGGACCTAATGGAACCAAAAGAGGGTAATAAGAGGTGGCAAGCATACAGAGAAGAAATTTACAGAAAACGGTCTTGATGACCTGGATAACCACAATGATGTGGTCACTCACCCAGAGCCAGACATCCTGGAGTGTGAAGGAAGTGTTACTTAGGAAGCATTACTACAAACAAAGATAGTGGAGATGATGAAATTTCAGCTGAGCTATTTCATACCCTATAAGATGCTGCTGTTAAAGTGCTGCACTCAATATGTGAGCAAATTTGGAAAACTCAACAGTGGCCACAGGACTGGAAAAGATCAGTTTTCATTCCAATCCCAAAAAAAGGCAATCCCAAAGAATGCTCAAACTACCGCACAATTGCATTCATCTCACATGCAAAGAGCCAGACACAACTGAGCAACTAAGCACTCAGCATATGCACGCAAGGTAACGCTCGAAATCCGTCAAGCCAGGCTTCAGCAGTATGTGAACCGACAACTTCCAGATGTACAAGCTGGATTTAGAAAAGGCAGAGGAACCAGAGATCAAACTGCCAACATTTGCTGGGTCATAGAGAAAGAAAGGGAATTCCAGAAAAAACATCTACTTCTGCTTTATTGACTATGCTAAAGCTTTGGACTTTGTGGATCACAACAAAATGTAAAATTCTTCAAGAGATGGGAACACCAGACCACCTTACCTGTCCCCCGAGAAACCTGTATGCAGTACAAGAAGCAGCAGTTAGAACCAGACATGGAACAACAGATTGGTTCCAAATTGGGGAAGGAGTACATCAAAGCTGTATATTGTCATGCTGCCTATTTAACTTATATGCAGAGCACATCACGCAAAATGCCAGGCTGGATGAATAACAAGCTGAAATCAAGATTGTTGGGAGAAATATCAACAACCTCAAATATGCAGATGATACCACTCTAATGGCAGAAAGTGAAGTGGAACTAAAGAGGCTTTTGAGGAGAGTGTAAAGAGCTGGCTTAAAACTCAACATTCAAAAAACTAAGATCATGGCATCAGGTCCCATCATTTCATGACAAATAGATGGAGAAAAAGTAGAACACTGACAGATTTTATTTTCTTGGGCTCCAAAATCATTGTAGATGGTACTGCAGTCATGAAATTAACAGATGGGTGCATATTAGAGCTATGATAAACATAGAGTATTAAAAAGCAGAGACATCACTTTGTGACAAAGGGCCATCTTGTCAATGGTTTTTCCAGTAGTCATGTATGGATGTGAGAGTTGGACCATGAAGCAGGCTGAGCACTGAAGAATTGATACTTTCAAACTGTGGTGTTGGAGAAGACTCTTGATAGTCCCTTGGGCAGCAAGGAGATCAAACCAGTCAATCCTAAAGGAAATCAACCCTGAATATTCATTGGAAGGACTGATGCTGAAGTTGAAGTTCCAATCCTTTTTAAACAGAAGGGAAGGGGACAGAGCAAAACTTTTGAAAGGATGACAGCCTGAAGGCACAACAGAAACTGATTAGAACCAAATGGGTCCAAGATGGCAGACAAGGCAACTTGAACAGAACTTGCTCCTAGCATAAGCTCATTGTAGCACATCAGCAAGCTAAATGACATACCCAGAGATGCCATGACAGTTCCAGGGTCAGCTAACATAAAAGAGTGGCTATTATTTTTCCAACCCCTGGAAATCCCCATCTCTCCCCCCAAATAGTTAGAATAATCCACCCACTCATTGGCCTATGAAATTACCCAGTCCATAAAAGCTAACCACACCATATTTTGAAGCTTCACTTGCTCTCTGTGATGGCCCACACTTTGTGGCATGAGTTTTTCTCGAAATAAAATCCACTTCTTACCTATCACTTTGCCTTTCACTGAATTCTTTCTGTGATAAGACAGAAAGAATCTGAGCCTCAGTAAATCCAGACACCAGATAAGTGATGCCTGGGTTCAAGTCCCAAGGAGGCTTTTGGCCTGATTCCAATCCCGGCCACATGGGTTTGAGTTCCAAGTGGGGTTTTGGCTGGGTTGGAGTCCTGGCCTCATGGGTTTGAGTTCCAAACTAGGTATTGGCTGGGTTTGAGTCTTGGCACATGGGTTCAAGTCCCAATCTGTGGTAAATGGTTTCACTTTGCCCCCCTGACAGGAAGAGCTGACTCAATCTAAAAGACCTTGATGCTGGGAAAGATTGAGTGGAGGTGATGGAATTCCAGTTGAGCTATTTCAAATCCTGAAAGATGATGCTGTGACAGTGCTGCACTCAATATGCCAGCAAATTTGGAAAACTCAGCAGCGGCCACAGGACTGGAAAAGGTCAGTTTTCATTCCAATACCTAAGAAAGGCAATGCCAAAGAATGATCAAACTACCACACAATTGCACTCATTTCACACGCTAGTAAAATAATGCTCAAAATTCTCCAAGTCAGGCTTCAACAATACGTGAACTGTGAACTTCCAGATGTTCAAGCTGGTTTTAGAAAAGGCAGAGGAACCAGAGATCAAATTGCCAACACCTGCTGGATCATCGAAAAAGCAAGAGAGTTCCAGAAAAACATCTATTTCTGCTTTATTGACTATGCCAAAGCCTTTGACTGTGCAGCTCACAATAAACTATGGAAAATTCTGAAAGACATGGGAATACCAGACCACCTGACCTGAATCTTGAGAAATCTGTATGCAGGTCAGGAAGCAACAGTTAGAACTGGACATGGAACAAAAGACTGGTTCCAAATAGGAAAAGGAGTATGTATGTCAAGGCTGTGTATTGTCACCCTCCTTATTTAACTTCTATGCTGAGTACATCATGAGAAATGCTGGGCTGGATGAAGCACAAGCTGGAATTAAGATTGCCAGGAGAAATATCAATAACCTCAGATATGCAGGTGACACCACTCTTATGGCAGAAAGTAAAGAACTAAAGAGCCTCTTGATGAAAGTGAAAGAGGAGAGTGAAAAAGTTGGCTTAAAGCACAACATTCAGAAAACTGAAATCATGGCATCCAGTCCCATCACTTCATAGCAAATAGATGGGGAAACAGTGGAAACAGTGACTGACTTTGTTTTTTTGAGCTCCAAAATCACTGCAGGTGGTGACTGTAGCCATGAAATTAAAAGACGCTTACTCCTTGGAAGGAAAGTTATGACCAACCTAGATAGCATATTAAAAAGCAGAGACATTACTTTGCCAACAAAGATCCATCTCATCAAGGCTATGGTTTTTCCAGTAGTAAGGTATGGATGTGAGAATTAGACTACAGAGAAAGCTGAGTGCAGAAGAATGGATGCTTTTGAACTGTGGTGTTGGAGAAGACTCCTGAGAGTCCCTTGGACTGCAAGGAGATCCAAGCAGTCCATCCTAAAGGAGACCAGTCCTGAGTGTTCATTGGAAGGACTGATGTTGAAGCTGAAACTCCAATACTTTGGCCACCTGATGTGAAAAGCTGACTCATTTGAAAAGACCCTCGCCAGGAAAGATTGAAGGATGGAGAAGGGGATGACAGAGGATGAGATGGTTGGATAGCATCACCGATTCCATGGAGATGAGTTTGAGTAGACTCCATGAGTTGGTGATGGACAGGGGGGCCTGGCATGCTGTGGTCCATGGGGTCACGAATAGTCCGACATGACTGAGCGACTGAAATGAACTGAAGAGGAGAAAGGGGTGACAGTGGATAAGATGGTTGGATGGCATTACCAACTCAGTGGACATGAGATTAAACAAACCCTGGGAGATGCTGAAGGACAGGGAAGCCGGGTGTGCTGCAGTCCATGGGTCACAAAGAGTCAGAAATGAACTGACTGAACTGAACGAACTGAACAACAACCTTTATAAAGCAGAAAATCAATGTTTTAATTTTCCACCAGAAATATAATTGTTCATAACTATTGAAAAATTTTAATTGCTAACACAGCAACTGTGAGGGTTAATTATTTGTGTCAACTTAACTGGGCCATGGGGTGCTCAAGTATATGGATACACATTATTCTTGGTGTGTCTGTGAGGGTGTTTTTCTTTTTTTTTTTTTATGAAGTTAACAGTTCTATCCCTGGGTCAAGAAGATTACCTGGAGAAGGAAATAGCAACCCATTCCAGTATTCTTGCCAAAGAAATCCCATGGACAGAGGAGCCTGGCAGGCTGTAGTCCATGGGATCGCAGTCAGACATGACTTAGCGATTGAGCTTGCACGCAAGTGATGGTGGAATCTACAGACTGAATAGAGCAGGTTGCTGTCCCCAGTGAGGAAGGGCCTCAGCTGATACCTTCAAAGCTTAAATAGAGGAAAAAGACAAAAGACAGAGTAAGAGAGAATTCACTGTGTGACTTTTCAAGCTGACAGATATCTTCTTGTATATTTGAACTTGTATTGAACTGAAACATATCATTGGCTCTTAGGACCTTGAACTCAGACTGGGGACTCTAATATTAGCTCTCCTGGGCCTCCAGATTGCTGACTAAAGATCTTGGGACTTCTCGGCTTCCAGCCTCCATAACCACCTGAGCAAATTCCTTACAATAATAAGCAAGCACACACACACACACATATCCACAATATAGGCTGTGTGTATATGTGTGTGTGTGTGTGTGTGTGTGTGTTTGTGTGTGACTTTCTTATTTAAGCAGTCCTCTCAGGGTGTGTCTTTGGGTTTCTTCTAGGAATGCTAGGACAGAAGCATGTTCTCTTCTATAGAACATGTGCAGTGGCGCTCACAGCCTCAAATGTGCTCAGAATGAAACAGCCTTTGGCCTCAAGTGGCTCATTCTGCACATACAGTTATCTTTAATGAAATCTTCAGTAACTAGAAATGATTTAAAAATGAGTTCCCTTCTTTTAGTCATCTCTCACACAACAATGTGTGCTGTGCTAAACCACTTTAGTCATGTCTGACTCTTTGCGACCCCATGGACTGTAGCCCACCTGGCTCCTCTGTCCATGGGATTCTCCAGGCAAGACTACTGGAGTGGCTTGCCATTTCCTCCTCCAGGGGATGGATCTTCGTCAGGACGTTTCTTTTGTGAGCCTCTGGATGAGTTTGGAAGGAAAGAGAGATTAGAAGTGTTATAGAAGTTTTGGTTTGGGTCCCGGTTAATGCTGTGTGGGTTTCCCAGGTGGCGCTAGAGGTAAAGAACCCATCTGCCAATGCAGGATACATAAGAGACATGGGTTCAGTCCCTAGGTGACGAAGATCCATCCCCTGGAGGAGGAAATGGCAAGCCACTCCAGTAGTCTTGCCTGGAGAATCCTCATGAACAGAGGAGCCAGGTGGGCTGCAGTCCATGGGGTCACAAAGAGTCAGACATGACTGAGTGACTTAGCACAGTGCACATTGTTGTGTGAGAGATGAATAAAAGAAGGAATTCATTTTTATATCATTTCTAGTTACTGAAGATTTTATTAAAGATAACTGTATGTGCAGAAAAATCCATGGCTGATTAATATCAGTGTATGGCCAAAACCACTACAATATTATAAAGTAATTAGCCTCCAACTAATAAAAATAAATGAAAAAAAAAAAAGAAACCTCCTTTCATCCATCTGACTTCTTGCCCTATTCTCAGATTTGTACTTATTTCTTGAAAAAAATGTTTTCCAATATTTGGATCCATTGCCAGCTTCCCCACAAGCAAGGGAGCCTAGGAACCTTGGCATTCACCCTGCAAGTGAAAATCCTTCTCTCTTTCTTCCTGGCTTTCCAGGTTGGTTCTCTCTTCCCAGTCTCCCTTTTCTGTAATACTAAAAGCCTAGGACTGGTCTGCTTCCATAGTAAGTGAGTACATGGGGGAAGCTATGGGGAAGGTGAGCTAGAAAACTAAAAATCTCTTGCTTGGAAGACTGAGAACATTCCTAAGTCAGTAAATTCTAGCACATAAATCCTACAGACCCAGAGGCCATTCTACCTCAAAAGTAACTTGGCACCTCCTGACTCAAGGTTACTATTAATAAATGTTAGTATTAGAACTGAACACTCAGAAGGCAATGTTATTTCCCTTATTCCCAGGCATTGGGGGTGGTGATGGGCTGGAGGTGAGGTCAGGGCTGTGAAGTAGTTGGTAGAGTCGTACCATGACCTTGAAGTACCAATACAACCCTGATGAGGCCAAAGGCATACTTGCCGTTTCTGCTCGGGTTGATTTGCTCTGCTCTGCTTCCTTGTCCAGTCACATCAAAAATGTGTGCTATTTGGTCACAGACAGTCTGCAAATCCATCACTATCCAACACTGGGTGGACTGACCTCAAGTGTGTGCCCTCCTAATGCTGGGTCAGCAGTAATATGTTTACAAATGAAAGAACTGACATTCATTACCATATTTTTACATCTATTTTTTACATCTAAAAAATACTCAGGGCAATTTGCACTCATTTTAGAGTTGAAACATGACACTTGGTATGCATATTAGTGAACCTGAGCTATATATAACATTGCTCTTCACCTTTGCTTGCTGTGTACAATTGCACGCAAAGGGAGGGACCTCTCATTTCATAAACACTTACCTGTCATGACCAGCATTTTGACATTCCTCATCCAATAACTATGTGTGGCTGTTGTTGAACCTCTGATCCAGAATCAACTGACATTTCCACATTGTACATAAGACTCCTCTTTGTGTGATGGAAGCCATGATTTTGAGAGGTCTGTTGCCATGTATAATGCTGTTTTAGAAAGTGAACAGACTGAATGCATCCCTTTTTCACTTGGAAATAAAAACTTGGTAATTTCAGCCCTATAGGTCACATTCTGCAGAAAAATTCTGAATAAGTTTTCAGTATTTTGGGCTCATGGATCAATTAATAACACACACAAATGACTCAGGCCTAAGATTTTCTTCAGCTCCTTATAACCACACATTGTTGAATGCATCTCTACATATACTCTACTGTCCAGATCTATTCATGTCTGATCCCCACTGATGTGCTAGTTGAGTAACTGGCAAGCAGATGGTGTCTGGTATTGCTGCTCCCTCAGGTTAAGCTTTGTGTTGCCCGGATAGGTCATCTCCTTATCCCATGAAGACCCAGGGCCAATTTCCAGATCTTGTTGCTCCAACTGGTTTGTCAAAGGTCCTTCTTGCCCATCCATTTATCTAATCCTACCTGTGTATCAGAATCTTCTTCAGGTCCTATTTCTTCCTTGAAGCCTTATGGGTGACAAGAATTTATGCTTTCCTTGATTTCTTTCCTTTTTGAAACCTAAGTGTCTATATTTCTCATTTTTATACATATGTTGCTTATATTTTTGAACTGATTCCTGAGTTTAAGAATCATCATTCTAACAACATCACAAGTCCCTTGATAGCTAAAATTTTATTAATTTTATTTTCCAGAGGAGATAAATTTGAACAGAATGGGAGGAAGAGAACTAGTATTTATTTAGCACTACTATGTCCCCAGTATTATGGGAAGCCCTCGATATTGTTCTTTAATTTTTTTCTGCATGGTATTATTTCCTTTTTTACAGATGATTAAAATGAGGTTTAGAGTTTTAAGTCACTAGCTGGAAACATAGTAGAAATTTGCTTTAGGCAAACAAAACATCAATCTCATCTGCTATGCGCTTAAACATCAGTCTCACTATATCTTAAAAGTGTGCTCAGTGTCCATTACATTTAGGGACACTACTGTCTTCCCTTTTTAATGTGTAATATAGATGATTTTTTCCTACCTTAATATATATTTTTCAATGATAGTCTTCATAGCTTCTATAGGTTATTTTTTAATTTAAGATTAAATGATAATTATATACTCAATCAACTGTCCAGAAGTCTTGATACAACTTCTTTGTAAATCTATGGCTGATTCATATCAATGTATGACAAAACCCACTGAAATGTTGTGAAGTAATTAGCCTCCAACTAATAAAAAAATTAAAAAAAAAAAAAAAAAACTTCTTTTGGGAGCATTGTGCTTATAATTATATGCATAATTATTGCTTTTAAAATCATCTTTTCCAAACTATTATGAGGATGCTTCTAATAGTAGATAGAAATAGTATACTTTGAGAATGTTGTTTGTATTAGTGTTGCTTTTTATTTATCACAGGAAATATTTTTTTACATGGAAAGTGATAGAACTACAATTTATGTTTTTATTATCTAATATTTCCACAAAATTTCAGTCTTTTTTCTTAAGTATTTTAGTATCAAAATTGTTAATCTTTCAGTATTTTTTTAATGTATAACCTGAAAGAATCAGTAAACATCCTTAATCAACTCTTCTGATTTTATAATACTAGGCAGAGAATTTATTCATTCTGACAGTTTCTTATATACTAGTTCTTCTTTATCAGTTTTACTTCAGCTATCGAATTCTTGGAAGATTTTACAACCATAACACTTTCCAAGCACTTTTGTTATTTTTATGACTTTCTGTGTGCCAAATCCTGTTATTTCCTCTTTTTCAATAAAGATTTAGTTTTTGAAAATTGTATTTAATAGTCTCAGACTTTTAAAATTAACACTATGTGTATTTTCTAGATGCCAGCTTTTACTTTTCTTAATTTAGTCTCCCTGCAGTATGTTTAAAATTACCATCTTGTTTGTCTCAATTTCTTTGCTAGCATTAACATTTTCAGGTTCAGAAATACTTATATGGCTCCTATAAGATTCAAGTTTTACCTGATTTATATCTGCAGCTTGCCGCTCAGCTTTTTATTGAAATCTCTTGGAATATTAAATACATTTTCTGATTATTTGCACCAGAGCTACTGAATCTCAGAAGAAGAAACTATTATGTGTACATCCCATCCTTTGGTTTGCTTGATGCTGTCTTTATACCTGTGATGGAACAGGTATAGAACTTTGCATCTCTTTCTGTTAATTAGGGAAATATTAAGAAGCAGTCATGTGTAGGGGCATTGAGAGCATATTCTAGAACCAGACAGCCATGGGTTTGAAACCTTGGTCTCCCATTATTTAGTAATAACCTTAGAAAAATTATTTAATCTTATTGTGCTTTAATTTCCTCATCAATAAAAGGGGCTGGTAGTAATCACTACCTTATAGAGTTGTAGGAGGATGAACATAGTTAATACATTTAAAGCACTTAAAACAGGACATATACATATAGCTCTCTGTGTGTGTGTGTGTGTGTGTGTAGAGATCACTCTAATTAGTGTTTATTTAAAATGAATCCAGCCCAGGTTCGATGCATGAGACAGGGTGCTTGGGGCTGGTGCACTAGGATGACCCAGAGGGATGGGATGGGGAGGGAGGTGGGATGGGGGTTCAGAATGGGGAACACATGTACACCCATGGAGGATTCAAGTCAATGTATGGCAAAACCAATACAATATTGTAAAGTAAAATTAATTAATTAATTAATTTAAAAAAATGAATCTGCTTGGTTTCACTATCACACATGCAGAGATGGCCCATGACACTTTATATTTTCTACATATAATATAATGTAGTGAATTTGATATTCCACAGGGTTATTCTTGTAAAGTAGAAAAAGAAAAGTATTTTTTTAGATTTTTCCTTTTTGAGTAGCATAGGCTTTTCTTTATATAAAATGTTAGCAACATTTTCCCTCCTTTCCTCCCTTTTTCTTGAATCAACTATCTACTGAGAAATACTGACAGTCCTGGGTCTCATCTGAAACTCTCTCAGGAAGGAAAATCAATACAATAATTAACTGATATAATGATGTCTAAGGCCATGATTACCTCTGCCCTTTCCTTTTCTTAAGAGTAAGACTTTCATAGTTGACTTTAGTAAACTTTGCAAGAGTTCCATGAATAAATCTGTAACCACATTCACAAATAAAAATAGTAACATGAATTTTCAAGAAAAGGCCAGGGAATGAATGGGAAGGAGATATATTTCTTTGCTATATGCACTCACATATGGGCTGCATGTACTTAATAAACATTTTTTCCTGTTTCCATTTGTGTCTATTAAAATTCTACATTTCCTTGAAGATTTTTCAATCTAATTGTCCTTTCCTTTCAAAATCTTTGAAAGCCTCCTTTAGAATGAATTGATCTACTAAAGCAAGTATATATAATTATGTATTAACACATGAATCCCATGGTAACTGCAAATCAAAAGCCTACAATACACACACATACACACACACACACACACACACACACACACACACAAAAGAAAGGAACAAAAGCTTACTAGTAAAGAAAGTCATCAAACTACAAGGGAAGAAACAAAAAAAAAGAAAAGATGAACAGAGAAAAACTACCAAAACAACCAGAAAACCAGTAGTAAAATGGCAGTAAGTACATACCTATCAATTATTACTTTAAATGTCAATGGACTAAATTCCTTGATCAAGAGGCATAGGGTAGCTGACTGGATAAAAACAAAACAAAGTGAGACTCTTCAATATGCTGCCTACAATAGAGTCACTTCAGGGCTAAAGACCCAGAGATGAAAGTGAGGATATAGAAAAAGATGTTTCATGTAAACAGAAATGACAAGAAAGCAGGGATATCAATACTCATATCAGACAAAATAGACTTTAAAACAAACACTGTAATGAAAGACAAAGAAGGGCATTATATATTGATAAAGGAATCAATACAAGAAGAGGATATCACACTTATAGTTAATCTATATGCCCCCAATACAAAAACACCTAAATACATAAATCAAACAGTAAAGGGAGAAATTGACAGTAATACAACCTGCCTCTTAGTTTTCCAAATGTTGGTTTCATGACATTTCATATGCTACATCATAGACTTCTTGGATTCAGGATCTCTGTGTTTATATTTACTCTTATATTTCTCCCACCCTGATTTACCTCCTGCCTAGTGTATTAGCTCAAGTGGATAGGTCTTCAATAAATGGTTCTGGAATGAATAGATTTATAAATTCCTAGAAATGGTATGAAACATAGAAATTAGTTTAATTCTTCATTTCAACCATGAGAAAACCAAGGCTTAGGAAGGTGTGCCATTTTTCTTATAATCACACACCAAACACAGGGGGAAAAAAGACCTTCTTGTGTTGGTGTACATTTTTATTTACAATGATTAAAATCTTAGAAGTACTGGAATTGTAAATCTCTAGAATATCTGAGAGATTGCTTTGAAAGTAGATGTGCCAAAACAGGTAAGTGTCTCTAAATACTATAAATGAGATTCCTATTTAGCCAAATTTGTCACTTGATAAGCAGCTATATACAGAAACAGATAAATTCCATATTGCATTTAATTAAACAGTAGTCTTGTGCTGTACTTGACTTGTAAATTGATTTGGCCAATTGACTATTTACAATTGTCAGGTTACTCTGGTAAAGTGGATGTCTGACAATTAAAGAAATCTGGGATCCATATGTCCTCCATACAATGCCATGACTATATGAACTGTTAGAATGAAAATCAGTTTCTCCAGCAAAATAGTATGTTATTTTAGTCAGCAGGCACAAAACATTGAAACACCTTTTTCCTACAAACACTCTGAACCCTCTGCTTCTTGTCCTTTTAGGAACTCTGACAAGGACCTTACATGAATCATTCATTTTGTGAAAATACAATATTCTCTCAGCAGCATTAGCTAGCCCAGCTGGATTAGGAAACAGAATCAGCATTAAATGGATGGACACAGGATGAAAGAGAGTCTGAGATGATGGGGGTTACTTTGAAAGTGGTAGCCTACTGGGCTCACCAGAATTTTAAACTTCATCCACACAGAGGTGGACAGAGGTGCCTGTAAAATTTTCCTAGACAAATGTTGAATAATACTACTTCACCAGTGAAAATTTACTTCCAAAGTTCTTTGTAATAATATATGAACCTTCTAGTGAAGATTCAGATATTGATATCTGAAGACTTTCACAGCTCCAGTCCAGAAAGTGGACTCCTGACTATTTGAAATGCCTTAGGTTTTCATTGCCTTAGGTTGTGAATTAAGTTTAACACACAACTGTAGGTATATGCATAGAAAAATACTAGAAAGAAGTGCATGTAAATATCAACACTGGATGGGATGGGGAAGTTGTAGGAAACTATAATTTTAGAAACATTTTTCCTCTAGTTTTTTAGATTAAGCATATAATTTTGTAATCAGGAAAAATAACTTATTTGAAAATAATTTTATTATGTTCATGGATAACATAGAGTTTTCTATTTTGATCTTCTCATCCCCAATCATGATCCTAGATACCGTTCAGACTGTCTTGGCGACTCTCTCATTTTATTATCTTCAGTTGCCGTAACTAGCAGTGTAAGAATCCTGCACAGTTTCCCTTGGATCACGATTAGCTTTAGGGACACTGAGGCTTCTTGCTATTATTTCCTTCCTCTTGTACCTTTGGCATATGCTACTAATTGTTTAAGGCACTGTTTCTCTTGACCATATTCTCTCCTCTAGGTTATTCCATTTCACTATGCCTAACCAGCTGGAATTGGCAGCAGTTGAAATCAGCAAAGCCTAAACCAATCTGGAGATTTAGAGAGTCTAGCCATGCTTGGAGTGCCCATGTGGCAGGTCAGCTGGTTTCTATTTATATAGAAGCTCTTCCAAAAGTAAGAGGGGTTAATACACAGCAGCTTGATTGCAGGACAATAATTGTTGTTAAAGGGAAAAAGTGGTTTTGAAAGCAGGGTGGCATTTGCTAGGCCCTATTTTTGCCACAGCCCCATAGCTGAATCCTAAGAAGCATAAGGAAACATTCTTTATGAGTAAGTTGCGCTGACAGAAATGGCTAGTGGTGTTCCCACTGGAGCATAAGAATGAAATCCTAATATTTCACATTTGGAAACTGTAGAGAAGGAAACAGTGCAGTGTATGCCAATCATCCCTCTGGAACTTCCAAAACTAAGAGTAATTTGAATAGGGATGGAGTTTCTGAATTCTATGAAAATATGGTTCTGCTACCATTTTATTCAGTCATTAAGCTATGGTTGACTCTTTGCAACTCTATGGACTGCAGCTTGCCAGGCTTCCCTGTTCTTCACTATCTCCTGGAGTCTGTTCAAATTCATGCCCACTGTCAGTGATGCCATCAAACCATCTCATCCTCTGTCATCCCCTTCTCCTCCTGCCCTCAATCTTTCCCAGCATCAGGATCTTTCCCAATAAATTGGCTCTTCGCATCAGGTGGCCAAAGTATTGGTGCTTAAGCTTCAGCATCGGTCCTTCCAATGAATATTCGGGGTTGATTTCTTTTAGGATAGAATTGTTTGATCTCCTTGCTATCAAAGGGACTCTCAAGAGTCTTCTCCAACACCACAATTCAAAAGCATCAATTCTTTGGCACTCAGCCTTCTTTATGGTCCAACTCTCACATCCCTACATGACTACCGGATAAACCATAGCTTTGACTATATGGACCTTTGTCAGCAAAATGATGTCTGTGCTTTTTAATAGGCTGTCTAGGTTTGTACTGGCTTTTCTTCCAAGGAACAAGTGTCTTTCAAGGAACAAGCTACCATTTTAGGTTTCCCATTTTATTCTTAAATTTGTGTGGATTGCAAATACATGGATTATTCTCATAAAATATGTGACATAGAAAGGGAAGTTAACATGATCTTCATGTTACAGATTAGTAAGAGCAAAGGGAGGTCAGATCTGTTCACACAATAACTTGTCTCGGGTAAGAATTAGAACCCAGCTGTGACTGTCCTTTTTCCTCTGGAACACATCACGACTAGGCCCATAGACACTTCTCAAGCAAACACTCAGAATAAAGCCCTGTATCAGATGCTGGGGACTACCATAAATATAATGAGCAGGGCAGACTGACTTAGCACACTAAGATACGTAGCACTGGGGGATTAAGATGGTAGAGTAAGAGAGCATGAAGATCACCTCCCCCCACAAAGGCATCAAAAATACATCTACCAGAATCCTTATGCAGTGTATATTTTACAAAGATGGAAAATTTCACAGGTTCTCCTTCCAATGTGATATTACAAGTTTTCTGAGAAGTTAATCAATTCCCCTTTTCTCCTTGATCAATAGAATGTGGAGGAAGGTTTCCTGTGTGACTTCTGAGATTTTCTTGTAGAATGTGATATGACCCAGGACACATACCTTTGTATCCCTGAGAGGCTATGGAAGAGTCCTGGCTACTGCGAAGTCACTAGAGAAACATGAGGAAGGACCACAAAGACGTAGAGATACCTAAGAATTCCTATTTCTTCCAGGCCCTGACCAATTCTTCAGAACTGAGGCCCCAGATATGCAAATGAAGAAATCTTGGAGGACCCTAGTCCAAGCCACCATCTGACAGTAACTTCATGAGAGTTACCAAGCCACAAACACTTAGTTAAGCTGACCCCAAATTCCTGACTCACAGAAATTAATATCATTGCTTTATACATCTGAATTTTGTGGTGATTGGTCAGGCAGCAATGGTTAACTAATGCACAGCAGAAGAGATGCATTAAAAAATCTTTTCAGTTGCTATTCTTGCTTTATAGAGCTGAGAAACCAACAGTGTTTAATACAAGAAATTCCTTGGAAAATATAAAACTTATTAATCCATCCATTTCTACTTTATTACACACACATTTATCTCTGGTTTGAGTGGTATTTTCACTGCTAATATATATTTCACTTCTAATATATATGTTTTTTTAATGAGAAACCATCTTCGATAGTTCTAAAAAGACTGCTATAAAGATCTCAGTTTATTGGATAATAACATGTCCAAATCCCTCCTCTAGTATGCATAAGAAAATTAAAGCCCATTGGCATTTGCTCTTTATTTGCTCCAGTTTCTAACTCTCTGGAGCCTGCATCTGCCAAACAACTCCAGATCCATCCCAGGCTGAGCTGGCTTAGGGTTTGAGAGAAACAATGAAAGCTGAATCAGAGAAATCCTACCTCATTTTAGTGCATAAACAATGCGAAGTTAATTCAAATGAATTTATTAGAGGTGTTCAGAAAAAAAAGCAATTTTACCTGTTTCAAATTCCTTCTCACACTTTTAACCTTGGTAATACATTGAAAAAAGTTTGAAACATATATGATACCAATGAGCTTTCCAAGAGTCCTCCTTCTGTTGTTTCACCACTCAACTTGTCTTCCTCTTCTTCCTCCTTAACTGAAATATCTCTAGTCTGCATTTAACTCCTCAATAAATCATTTTAACATGCACCTTAGTCTCCCTAGATATTTTCCTTCAGCTATGAAATGAGGATAACCATATTAGCCAGTTTTGTTTGCTTAATTAGTTTGTACTAGGGCTTCCCTGGTGACTCAGTGGTAAAGAATCAGCCTGCCAGTGCAGTAGACTCAGGTTCAATCCCAGGGTCAGGAAGATCCCTGGAGATGGAAATATCAACCCTCTCCAGTATTCTTGCCTGGGAAACCCCATGAACAGAGGAGCCTGGTGGGCTGAAGTCCATAGGGTCACAAAGAGTTGGATATGACTCAGCAACTAAGCATAATGACTAAGCACGAGCACATTTGCTACTGGGTCAGTACATAATTAACTATCTCTGTATCAACTCTATGATATTGCAGCATCCTATAGTATTATAATCTTTGGATTTAAATAAAGGACTTCAGGTGATGAGAAATGGCTACTCTACTAGGCAGGTTTGAAAAGACCTGGGTTCCAGAGTTGTAATCTTTTGAGAACTCTTGGCTTCCTGCCTGGTGGTTGCATAAAGTTATCCTAGCAGCATGAAAGTCAGCTAAATGGCCTTTTTCCTCAGGCATCTCACTCGCCTAGGAATGCTCCTTGGCAATCAGAAGAACGCTTGTTTTTGTTCAGCTTCGTGCATAAGAGATTATCAGGTTCATTATTTTCAGGAACTCCACAGAGGTGTGGCCTTGCATTGAAAGGCAGAGTAGCATGGGGTCATTTAAGGCAACCTTTGTTTTCTCTCTGAGGGAATGAGATAATGCCATCCAAGGGGAAAACAGGTGCAACTTTATTTTTCCATAGGAAAAGGAATAGAAGGTCGGAAAAAGAGGGGACATGTACTATTAAACGCTCCTTATTTTGTCCAGGAAGGTACAGCTCCTATACAGAATCCTCTGATTGTTGTAGGGAAAAGCCAGTTCTGACTCCATATTAGAACCATTTCTTTGACTTGCTTTTGTCATTATGATTATACATAATGGCCTGCCTCAGAGAATCCTGACCCTCTTCCTGACTATTAAACTAAAGTGCTTTTGTTCAGGACCCTGTCCACCTGAAGATGGCAGGAAGGAAGACTTTAGCACATGCCCTGCCTGAGGCTTGCCATTCTAGGAGATATTTGCAAGATCGATGGCCTTTTTACTTTGTTTCCTCACCTCCTCCATCTCTGATTAGTAAAAGAACCTGGTGGCATTCAGACCCTGATAAGATGGTTAATTTGAGACATTAGTCTGCCATCTTCCCAGTCTGCTGGCTCTCCAAATAGAGTCTTATTCCTTGCCTCAGTACCTTGTCTCTTGGATTTATTGGCCTGTCATGTAGTGAGCAGAGTGAGTTTGGACTCTGTAACACGATGCAGTGGATTTAATCTCTGATTCTCTCTGCCTATTATGCTGAAAATAATATAACTGGCAAAAAATGTTGGTGACACAGTTGAATGAATTTTATGAGCTAAAACACATAGGGAATTTGCAAGAAAAAACTTTATGTAATATTTTATCAAGAAACATGGCTCAAAGAACTGTAAAAGGGAGCATTTTAGCCATTTCTTCTCTGGTCATGGAGGTTTTCTTCTATCAATTCCCATAATCACTGACTTTGATTTCTCCCACAGGTCAGACTCCTGGGAGGAAGGCCTTCTCATCTTCAGTTCTCTAGCACCCTTGTGATGTGTCTTGTAGGATCTGAACTTCAGTGCAGTGCCAGGCAAAGACCATGGTCTTTAGGACCTTGAGATCTTGGTTGCACACTGACTCTACCTTAGCAGTCAAGTGACAATGAGAAAGCCACTTACTGTTTCAGAGCCTTGAGTTCCTAATTTCTCAAAAGTCAGGAATATTACTTACCTCCCAGATGTCCACAGAGGATCACAAGAGATAAAATATGAAAATGCTTTATATACTTTAATATTTAAACAAATGTTTATTATTGTACCAACTTTGTTTTGTAATTATTTGACTTTCCTCTCAAATTAGATTGAAAGATTTTCAGTTTCCCCTAGTATCTATCTTAATACTTGGCATAAAGTAGGTGTGCAAAAAGGTTTTGAGGAAGGAATGCATGAGTGAATAATGAACCTATTTGTGGCATTTTTAAATTACATAATCCTTCTGTCTGAATGATGGGAAATTTCACAGCATTATAAATTAATCTTTGGGCCTCTTTCACAATAATCATTGTGAAAAATCAGTACATATAACCTCTAGTCAGCTCTGTGGCCCAGGCTCCCTGGGATAGATTTATGACTGGGCACCATTCCTGCTGATAAATTACCCTGGACTTTGCTGATATGTGGAAAGTTTATGGAGTGAAAGTATGCTTGGCAGTCCCTTGGATAGGTCTTTTGCTTCAATAGTGCTTGGATGGAACAGACACAGGGAGAACACTTGCTCTAGCCTCTGACCACCCTCCAACCTTTTCTCCAGTCACAACCTTCAGAATAAGTCACTCAGCTGTCCATGATCACCAGAACCAGCTACCATTTTTTGAGCTTAACTCCTTATTATCATCAACCATGAGCTCCCAGATTCGTTAGAATTATTACACCAAGATGGAGGCCACTGTCAACCACCTGGTTAACACGCATCTGGGGCCTCCTATACCTACCTCTCTCTGGGCTTCTATTTTGAGTATGACAATGTGGCTCTGGAGCATGTGGGCCTTTTTTTTTCTTCTTTGGAATTGGCCAAGGAGAAGTGCAAGAGTACAGAGTCTCTTGAAAATGCAAAGCCAGAATGGTAGCTGTGCCCTCTTCCTGGACATGCAGAAGCCATCACAAGATGAGTGGGTAAAACCCAGGATGCTATGGAAGCCACCCTTCTCATAGAGAAGAACCTGAGCCAGGCCCTTCTGGATCTGCATGACCTGGGTTCTACCCATGCAGACCCCCAAATCTGTGACTTCCTGGAGAACCACTTCCTAGATGAGGAGGTAAAACTCACCAAAAAGATGGGTGACTACCTGACCAACCTCTGCAGGGTGGCTGGTCCCCAGGCTGGGTTGGACAAATATCTCTCTAAAGGCTCACCGTTAAGCACGACTAGGAGCCTCTGAAGACCAGGGGCCATTGAGTAACCCCCTAACATCAGGGCTGCCTGAAGCCCCTCTCTGCAACCACTAGGCAGCTTTATAACACCTTGGAGCTCTTTCTCAAGCCTTGGATCAAATGGAAACAATAATGCTTTTTGAGCAAAAATTAAAAAAAAAATATATATAAATGTTTATGGAGTAATTTTGTAAAAATTAAGATGTAAGTGTCTGGGATAATTGGTAATATGACTCCCCCCCCCCCCCCCCCCCCCCCAGTGCTGCACTGTGAAGTATGACACAGGAAATCCATTCTTAATATTTAGAGCAATTGTTCTCAAAGTCTAGTCCCTGGACCAGCAGCCTCAGTTTCTCCTGGAAGCTTGTTAGAAATGTAGATCCTCCTCATATCTACTATATCAGTAATCCTGAAGTTGGGGCCCAGAAATATTAACAATCCACTAGGTGATTATATTGCACTCAAAATTTTGACAAACTGATAGAGTATTGGGATTAGAAGATAAAACCAAAGTATAGAAGAAAAATACCAATAGTTTATTTGTTTTTAATACAATTAGATTTTAAAGTGTTTTAAAATGTTGCCAAAATTGTCATTTTAAAAGGATCCCTTCTTTCTTGAATTGGAAGAATCAATGTTATCCAAACAAATATACTACACAAGACAATCTACAGATTCTATGCAATCTCTATCAAATTACCAATGGTATTTTTCACAGAACTAGGACAAAAAATTTAAAAATTTGCATGGAGACACAAAAGACCCCAAATAGCCACAACAATCCTAGGAATGAAAAACAGAGTGGGAGGACTTAGACTCCCTGACTTCAGACTATACTAAAAAGCTACAGTCATTAAAGCAGTATGGTACTGGCACAAAAACAGAAATAAAGATCATTAGAACAGGATAGAAAGTTCAGAAATAAGCCCCTGCACCTAGTGTCAATTAATGTATGACAAAGAAAGCAAGAATATACTATAGAAAAACTATACAATAGAGACAAGACAGTATCATCAATAAGATGTTCTGGAAAAACTGGATAGCTACATGTAAAAGAATGAAATTAGAGTAACACCATATAAAAAAGTAAAACTCAAAATGGATCAAACACCTAAATGTAAGTCTGCACAGTATAAAACTTTTAGAGAAAAACATAGACTACTGTGGTATAAACCACAGCAAGATCTTCTTTGATCAACCCCCCAAAGAAAATAATATGAAAAATAAACAAATTAGACCTAATTAAACTTTAAAGCTTCTGCACAGCAAAGGAAACAATAGAAAAGACCAAAAAGACAACCCATCGAATGGGAGAAAATATTTGCAAATGAAGTGACCAACAAGAGATTAATTTCCAAAATACACAAAAGGCTCATGCAGCTCTACATAAAAAAACAAGCAACACAATAAAAAAGTATGGGTAGAAGATCTAAATAGATATTTCTCCAAAGAAGATATATAGATGGCCAAAAAGCACATGAAAAGATGCTCAACATCACTAACTATTAGAGAAATGCAAATCAAAACTACAATGACTTATCGCCTCACACCAGTCAGGATCAGTTCAGTTCAGTTCAGTCGCTCAGTCATGTCTGACTCTTTGCAACCCCATGAATCACAGCACACCAGGCCTCCCTGTCTATCACCAACTCCCAGAGTTTACCCAAAATCATGTCCATCGACTCAGTGATGCCACCCAGCCATCTCATCGTCTGTCGTCCCCTTCTCCTCCTGCCCTCAATCCCTCCCAGCATCAGGGTCTTTTCCAATGAGTCAACTCTTCACTTGAGGTGGCCAAAGTATTGGAGTTTCAGCTTCAGCATCAGTCCTTCCAATGAACATACAGGACTGATCTCCTTTAGGATGGTCTGGTTGGATCTCCTTGCAGTCCAAGGGACTCTCAAGTCTTCTCCAACACCACAGTTCAAAAGCATCAATTTTTCAGCACTTAGCTTTCTTCACAGTCCAACTCTCACATCCATACATGACCATATGGAAAAATCATAGCCTTGACTAGACAGACCTTTGTTGGCAAAGTAATGTGTCTGCTTTTTAATATGCTATCTAGGTTGGTCATAACTTTCCTTCCAAGGAGTAAGCATCTTTTAATTTCATGGCTGCAATCACCATCTGCGATGGGCATCATCAAAAAGTCTACAAATAATAAATGCTGGAGAGGGTATGGGGAGAAGGGAGCCCTCTCACACTGTTGGTGGGAATGTAAGTTGGTACAAATACTATGGAGAAGAGTATGCAGGTTTCTTAAAAACTAAAAGTAGAACTACCATATGATCCAGCAATCCCACTCCTAGGCATATATTTGGAGAATATTATAATTCAAAAATATACATGCACCCCAATGTTCATTGCAGCACTATTTACAGTAGTTAAGACATAGAAGCAACTTACATGTTCATCAACAGAGAAACAGATAAAGAAAATATGGTACATATATACAATGGACTATTATTTATCCATAAAAAAGATTGAAATAATGCCATTTGTAGCAACATGAATGGACCTAGAGATTATTACATTAAGTGAAGTAAGTCAGACAAAGACAAATATCATATGATATCATTCAAATGTGGAATCTAATTTTAGAAGACACAAATGTACTTATTTATAAAACAGGAACAGATTTACCATTATCAAAACAAAGATATTGTCAAAGGGGAAACATGGTGAGGGAGGGATAAATCAGGAGCTTGGGATTAACAACACATACTACTATATACAAAATAACCAACAAGGAGCTACTCTATAGCACAGGGAACTCTATTCAATATTTTGTGATAACTCACATAGGGAAAGAATCTGAAAATGAATATATGTATAACTGAATAACTGCTATACATCTGAAACTAACATGACATTGTAAATCAACTATACTCCAATAAAATTAAAATAAATAAATAAACATAAGGATCCCCTCTTTTCAGATAAGGAAACTGAGTTACAGATATGGTAGATAATTTAGTTTAGATGAGAGAGCTGTATCCCTATCCATTGGGGTTCTCCTGGGTGACTGACTCTCCCATTCTATAAACTCAATAATGCTCACATAAGAGTATAATAAGGCTTCCCTCATGGCTCAGGTGGTAAAGAGTCTGCTGTCAATGCAGGAGACTCAGGTTCGATCCCTGAGTTCAGAAAATCATCTGGAAAAGGGAATGGCAACCCACTCCAGTATTCTTGGCTGGAGAATCCCATGGACAGAGGATCCTGGCAGGCTACAGTTCATGGGGTCTCAAAGAATTACACATGACTGAGTGATTAACATTTCCACTTTCAAGATTGTGATATGTGTATAATATATCACCTCTCTTGTGTCATATGTTGGAGAAGCATAGTACTTACTGAAATAAGTCCCTCTCATTGTGGGAATTTGAGTTACTGTGGAGGATTGACTAAGGAGGCAGAATTAACTTTTAGGTTTCTTCACATCACACCATAGACAGAGCCATTGACTTCTACACATAAAAGACACCATGACCTCAGTGAGGTCAGTCTATTTTGGACCAGTTATAAAATCTGTGTTTCTTCCCTGGTAGTGAAAATTGAGCTGACCTCAGGATTCTGAGACTTTGCTAAATTCAATCAGAAACTTGAGATGGTACTATTGACCCATTTTCTACCCATTTTCCACCAAGCAAAAAGCTGTGGTGAGCATGTACTTTGTTCGCAGTGAGGCCGCAAAGAGGATAAAAGGCCCTAAATGATAGAAATTAGGGACTTCATAGTCATTTGGGCCACAAATATCTCTGACAGGACTGTTACTTGATGAGAAATTGTGTGTACCACTGCCAAATAAAGTGTAACGTTATCACTGAAGAAACAGGTGTATTTTACTTTGTTCTTTTTCCATGCTTGAGTTCATACTGCCCCAGTCAACAATAACAGTTTCACAAGGCTGTTTGGCTGCTTTAAATGATAATTGCTGTTGTCTGTTTTCCCTGTAATTGTTTTATTGTCTGTCTCTTCTCTACCTTACTAGCAATAATCTGTTGTTTGTGTTTTGAAACGACATTAAACTATTAAAAGCTAAAACCCTGAAGAACTATATTTTTCTGTGGAAACTGACAATACAGATGAAACCTGGGAGCCTGGTCCCACCTGCAGTCTAACTGCATTATTTATTATTCTTTGAGGCAACAATTTCAACTCTTCTCCTACCTTGAGATGACCTTTCTCTAGCAGCCTGCAAGTTACCAATCTTTTTATGTTTATTCTACACCTCTAATCCTCTCATTGAAATGAGAACCCCCAAATTTGCTTGCCTTAAAAGTTTTTTCTAAATCAGAAGACCAAGGAAGTCTTTATGTTCTGTATTTTCCTAACAGAAAATAACCTTCTGAAAGCTAGGTATTATGTTTTGTACATTTCTGTTTCTCCCACTGTACCATACAGCATCAGGCTAAATAGGAAGGGCTGATGTAGTACTCAAATTAAGTCCCTCATTACAGTAGTCGTCCAGAAAGGAAGATGGAAGTACATAGAACAGTCAAACTAAGGGTACAAACAGTTCATTTTCCTCCTTAGTCTGGTTAACCCTGCTTATATAAACACACATATACATATTATAGATGATGCTATAAATAGCTGTAAGGCCAGGACATGCTGCGTATTTTGTGCAGAACATGTACTTCATTTAGACTCTGTGTGTGTGTGTGCCTGTTTGTGTGCACACATGTGGATTGTGTCCTGCCAGCAGAGCCCACTTTCACCTTCCGCATGGATGGCAAAACTTTCTCACCATCAGTGAGCACATCTGGCTTTAGCAGAGCCCTCTAAGTCATTGTGATCTGGGTAATATGAGCAGTCTTGGGGCTACAGCCAATTAAAGTGTGTGTCACTGGGAGGACTGTTGAAGGACTTAATGAGAAGATAGAGATGTGGGCAGTCATAGGGATGTAGGTCTGGGATGATAGTGAAGCTGGATAGTTAGGTACAGCCAAGCCAGAGAAAATAAAGAATCAGATGATTTGGAAAATGGAACACTAAATAAGGGATAAAACAGAGTATTCCATATCTAAGACAGAGAATCTGTGAATACTTCTATTCTGGAGACTTCATAGGCTGGCCCCTGCCCTCCCCTCAACAAATGGCACCAGTGAGCTGTAGGATTGCCTTCATTTCATCACAATGGCCTTGGAAGTATTGACCCTTGAAGAGGAGGGGAGGAGCTTGAAAACTGAAATGAATCAAAAGCAATCAAAGAACTATATGGCCCTAAAGAGTGTGTGGATTTGCGGGAAAATTGTTTTGAAAATGATAATTACATTATTTGGAGTTAATAAAACAGAGTTGCATTTCAGAAATGAAAGTATTTATCAGTTGAAGTTACCAACTCAGGTAGGCAGACTGGGCATGTAGAACTTGACAAGGATTAAACTAGTAAGTCCTGAAGTATATTCTATGATTGAAAATAACTAGAAGATAAGGTTGGCTCTTAGGAAGTGGGGGGAACCTGAGATCTCAAGGGTATGAACTCCCTTCAACATACAGCTGTAGAGAAGCTCAACCTTTCCGATAGCACCTTCTCCACTCCTTTTCCGGTAGAACTATCCCCTTCTTGGGGCTTCCTTGGGAGACCTGGTCTTTGTGATACCCACTGAGGGTACAAAGTTTCCCAATGACGTCCCTTTGGAGGACAGGTCACAGGCTCCAAAATCTTGCTTCTCTCATCCTTGCTCCCTCACAGTTTCCTTTTCTAATCTTGCTGAGATACAAATGGCAGTTTGGCAGGGGGTGTAGAAAAGGATTATTTTAGGCACTGAATTTTGCATGGAAAGTATATAGTCAAGACTAATGATGTACAGGTTCTAACTGAGTAGAACAGGTAACATAGAAAGACAAAGAGAACAAAGCTTTATTTTTCCAACTTGACAATTGCTTACTATTCTGTCCTAGCATCTAGGCAGCAGGCTTCTGCATAAGCAAGGAAGACAATTATTTCTGGGGAAGTTTCTAGGCATGCCAGTCTCCTTCACCCAAGTATATTACTCCCATCGATCTGTCACAGCATCTGAAATTCTACCACTGAAATTGCCTTCCTTTGGATTAAAGCACCATATCTCAAGTATTTTTTAATTGCAGTCCTGATGGAGCAGAGCAAGCCAAAGAAGCAAAACCAACATATTCACAGAACCAACGTCAAGGAAAGCACAAGAGATGAATCTTCTTGTGTTTGCATGTATCCCAAGTTCACAATCTCAGCTGCCATTGATCTCCTCTCAAGACTGGAAGGGCTGGTCTCAAGTGACCCTCTTTTTCAGCCATGGTAGAAGAGGAGGGAGGCACAAGGGCAGACCAACAGAGTAGAAGTGTCACAGCCTCATGAGCTAACTGGCTCTTCTGGACAGAACAGGTCATTTCCTCTTCAGCAACCCAGACAACACTGGGAGTGGGTACCATGATCATGTTGCAAATTCATCTGTGATTCTCTTGCTAGGACTGTTCAGACACCTGTTTCAAGACTTTTGTATCGAAAATTTACTTTCTCTTAAACTCACATGTTTATACCATACCTTTTTGAATCTAATTTTATTTCTTGTTTCTGGAGATTTCCTTTCTGGAAATTCTCTCATAATGCTCTTTTTGTAATTTAGTGACTTCAAATGTACCTTATCCTCTGCACGTCTATAACCTTAATTTTTATTCTTGCTTATGGTTCTCCAGTGAAGTTGTTAAATAAGATTTGAGTATTTACACATTAGAATCCTCTTTGTAACTCAGTGTATTTCCATTTCAGAAGTTTTTCACTAGTGCTGCAGGCTATCTTTGGTATTTAGGATCTTGCTCATGTCTAAACTAATTTGAATTAAGCTGATCATATAGTTACCATGAGATTTGTGAAATGTAACAGCCATCCTCTATCCCATAAACTGAGAGTGCTGCTAAAGACTTGAGAAGCATTATCTAAGTGGTTGAAACTGCCCAGGGAGTTCAAGTGCCACAAAGCTCCCACCTGAAATGAAACAGCCCAGACAGATGGCTCCATTGGGTTTGCCCATTGGTTTAGTCAAATCACTGAATGTTTGGGAGTGATTGTGGATCTGGTTTTGGAGTTAGTAGCCCTCCCTGTGACTTGCGAGATTTATTTACACTCTCTCTACTTATGGGCTTCTGTGGCTCAGACAGTAAAGAATCTGCTTGCAGTGCAGGGGACCTGGGTCAGAAATATCTCATGGAGAAAGCAATGGTTACCCACTCCAGTATGCTTGCCTGGAGAATTCCACGGACAGAGGAGCCTGGAGGGCTACAGTTCATGTGGTCACAAAGAGTAGGACACAACTTTCACTTTTCTCTATTTATAGTTGTTCTCATAACATGGGTGACGTTTTCCAGTCACTGAAAATAAACCTTTGAGAAGTTACACAATTATAAAAGAACTTACTTCTTACATTAAAAATTAATGGTACATATTATCTGCTGCTGGTAAATATAATTCTTAATATTGTCTTTTTTAGTATTATCATTCAGAAAGCTTGTTGACAGAGAAGCCTACTCTGTTTCTTTTATTTGGTCTGTTGCTAGGCCACCATGTTACAGGACTCCAGAGGGTGCCCTCCTGTAGATGGTAATAATGTCCTTGCTGTTGATCAACACACTGCCTTGCTCTAAGTCTCATGAGTTGCTTATGATTTTTCTCTGATCATTTCTTCCCCTATTGCTAGAGATTATTTGACTGTAGCATAATTTTATAGACAGGGAATTTTTATAGAAAATAACTTTTTAGGCAGAGAATCTTTTGTACTTTGGGAAAAAAAATCACATGGCATAGTTTCTTTTTTTCCTGTGTTGGTTGCCCCGTTTACTTTCTCTATTTCTTTATAATTTTATCATAAATTTATATTATTATGGAGCTTTAAAATTCTATTTTTGTTTTCACTAGAAGCAGTAAGAAGCACAGATTTCCTTGTCTTCCATTCCTCACATCTTCCCTGTTGATCAATAAGAATTGATATGTCAGCAAATTTGGAAAACTCAGCAATGGCCACAGGACTAGAAAAGGTGTTTTCATTCCAATACCAAAGAAGGATAATGCCAAAGAATGTTCAAACTACCATATAGTTGCACTCATTTCACACGCTAGTAAGGTTATGCTCAAAATTCTTCAAGCTAGGCTTCAACCGTATGTGAACCAAGAACTTCCAGATATACAAGCTGGATTCAGAAAAAGCAGAAGAACCAGAGATCAAATTGTCAACATTTGTTGGATCATAGAAAAACCAAGGAAATTCCAGAAAAAATCTACTTTGGTTTCATTGACTATGCTAATGCCTTTGATTTTGTAGATCACAACAAATTGTGGGAAATTTTAAAAGAGATAGGAATATCTGTCTCCTGAGAAACCTGTATGCGGGTCAAGAATCAACAGTTAGAATCGGACATGAAACAATGGACTGGTTCAAAATTGGGAAAGGAATAGGACAAGGCTGTACATTGTCACTCTGTTTATTTAACCTATATGCATAGTACATGATATGAAATGCTGGGCTGGATAAATCACAAACTGGAATCAAGTCTGCTGGGAGAAATACTAACAACCTCAGATACACAGATGACACCACTCTAATGGTGGGAAATGAAGAGAAAGTTAAAGACGCCCCCGATGAGGGTGAAAGAGGAGAGTGAAAAAGCTGGTTTGAAACTCAACATTCAAAAAACTAAGATCATGGCATCTGGTCCCACCACTGCATGGCAAAGAGAAGGGGAAAAATAGAAGTAGTGAGAGATTTTATTTTCTTGGGCTCTGAAGTCACTGTGGACTGTAGCCATAAAATTAAACAATGCTTGCTCCTTGGAAGGAAAGCTTTAAAAAACCTAGAGCATATTTAAAAAAGAAAGCCCATTATACAGAGTGAAGTAAGCCACCCAATACAGTATACTAACGCATATATATGGAATTTAGAAAGATGGTAACGATAACCCTATATGCAAGACAGAAAAAGAGACACAGATGTATAGAACAGACTTTTGGACTCTATGGGAGAAGGCGAGGGTGGGATGATCTGAGAGAACAGCATCGAAACATGTATATTATCAAGTGTGAAACAGATCACTAGCCCAGGTTGGATGCATGAGACAGGGTGCTCAGGGCTGGTGCACTGGGATGACCCAGAGGGATGGGATGGGGAGGGAGGTGCGAGGGGGGTTCAGGATGGGGAACACATGTAAATCCATGGCTGATTCATGTCAATGTATGGCAGAAACCACTACAATATTGTAACGTAATTAGCCTCCAACTAATAAAAAAAAAAAAAAGGACATCACTTTCCTGACAAAGGTCTGAATCCTCAAAGCTATGGTTTTTCCAGTAGTCATGTATGGATGTGAACATGCATGCACGCTAAGTTGCTTTAGTCGTGTCTGACTCTTTGCAGCCCTGTGGACTGTAGCTCGCCAGGCTCCTCTGTCCATTGGATTCTCCAGGCAAAAATATCAAAGTGAGTTGCCATTTAGTGTTGGACCATAAGGAAGGCTGAATGCTGAAGAAGTGTTGCTTTTGAATTGCAATCCTGGAGAAGGCTCTTGAGAGTCTCTTGGACTGTAAGGAGATCAAACCAGTCAATCCTGAAGGAAATCAACCCTGAATATTCATTGGAAGGACTGATGCTGAAGCTGAAGCACCAATATTTGGCCACGTGTTGCAAACAGCTGACACATTGGGAAAGACCCTGATGCTGGGAAAGATTGAATGTAAAAGGAGAAGGGAGCAGCAGAAGATGAGATTGTTGGATAACATCACCAAGTCAATGGACATGAATCTGAGTAAACTCCAGGAGATAGTGATAGATGGGTAACTGTCCATGCTGCAGTCCATGGGGTCACAAAGACTCAGACACAACTTAGTGACTTGAACAATGACAACAGTGACATGATACAGACTCACAGATGTAGAAAATAAACTTATGGTTACCAAATGGGAAAGGGACGGGAGGGATGAGAAGTGTAGGATTAACAGATGCAAACTACTTTACTTAAGACAGATAAGCAACGTGAATTTACCACGTAGCACAGAGAAAGAACTTTTTTAAAAATCTTATAATAACCTATAATGGAAAATAATCAATATGTATATATAAAACTGAATTGCTTTGCCATACACCTGAAACTAACAAAATATTGTAAATCAACTATATTTTGATTAAAAATATTTATATGATAAAAAAATAATTGCTTATTTCTAGAATTTTCCATTTAATACTCTTGGCCCAAGACTGACTGCAGGTAGCTGAAAATAAGGAAAGTATAACAGTGGATAAGGGGGACTACTGTAATCAGAAAATATCTCCTTCAAGATTAGTCATTATTCAATGGCATATAGGGTAGCAATGCACAGTCTTAGCAAGACCAGGGAAGATAATAGCCCACTAGATGTTTCTAAAATGGTGATGATTGTGTGTGTGTGTGTGTGTGTGTGTGTGTGTATTTGGAGAGAAGTTTAGGTAGTCACATTCTTGATTTTTGTCAGAATGTAAGACACTAAGTAAGGAGGTCTCCCCTTTGTGGTTTACACAACCATAGTCTAAAAGGATGAATAAAATATAGTCTGTAACACGGTGAAGAATTTGAGCCAGAGATGAGAGGCATCATTTCATGGAGGAACCTGATGTTAATGGAAGGTGACAAAGTATGAAAAGCCTGAGGGACCGACGCCCTTTACCGGCTAGGAGAGGAGCAATTTGTGTAGGTGTGAATACACCGTAAATAACCGCATGTCTGTTACCCAGCTGAATTAATTTGCATTTAAAACTCTAAGAGGTGGTCAAAACTGCCTCTGGGAAACTGAATGTCAGTACTGAAACTTACAACGTGTTCTGTACTTTGGGAAATAGAATATCCTTAAGGATGAAGATCCTTGAAGAAAACAGTTCTCCTCACCACTTACCCCAGAGAAAAATCAGTACAGTGAACTTCTTTTCGCTTGTTCACAGTATACATATCAGGAAAAGTCTCACCAGCTCCTACAACTAGTCTCCAATTTTCAGCCCCTATCTCTTACGCCTGAGCATCCCTGGTGGCTCAGTGGTAAAGAATCCACCTGCCAATGCAGGAGACGTGGGTTCCATTCCTGGGTTGGGAAGATCCCCTGGAGAAGGAAATGCCAACCCACTCCAGTATTCTTGCCTGGGAAACCCCATGGACAGAGGAGCCTGGCGGGCTACAGTCCATGAAGCGGCAGAAGAGTCGGACACCACTGAGCAAATAAGCAGCAGCAACAATCCCTTACTTCGCCTCTGGTGTGGAATGCAGGAGACTTGTCTGCATTTGTCTGTCTTTCTCTGAGAGAAACAGGAGATGGAGGCTGGGAACCAGTCGTTTGGAAGCATAGAACACATATGCTCCTTCAGAAAGAGCCAGCCTGTTTCCCACATTGCCTCTGAGATCCATCACTCCCTTTCTTCTTCCTCTTTCCCGTGCCTAGTTCATGTTCATGACACTGGCTGAACTGTCCCCTCAACACTAACTTTGATTGACTGTGCTGCTTCCAACTTCTAGGAGGGAACTCCTCTCTGCACCTGTCCAGACAGGTGACCGGTACTATAGAATCCTGTCTTGGTTCGACCAGGTGTCTCCCACCAATAACTAGATCTGCCACACAAAACAGAAGCCAGCTACTCCATATCCGGCCCCTGACCACAGACACTGTCAGATTTTCCTGCCATATCTCACCTGCCCAACTGACTGTTCATGAGAGGGATACTGACTTTCAGAATAAGGACTGAGCTTTCATTCTGTCTTGAGTTGCATTTTCCAGGCTCAGCTTCCATTGACAGTGACCAAATGACCTATCATGTCTGGAGCCTGAGTCATTCAAGGTGTGGTATATGTTCATATTTATAGAAAAGTCAAAATATTTCCTCAAATCTTAGGATCTGCCTGGATCCCTATTCCAGACTCTAATGTATGGAAGCATGAATAATCACCCCTACCTGTGAGTTCTGTCCTTAGTTTATAATTCTAGTGGTACTCTCTTACAGGCCTTGGTTTTAGGATGATTCTGACTGCTAGTTCATCTTCCTGGGACATCTACCTCCTTAATAACTTATTTAAGCTACCCCTTTTATGCAATGCTCTCTGGCTGCCATGTAGTTAGAATTTCCTCATGTTTTTGTGTTGCTTAAGCTTCTGGCTTGAGGCTTAACCTATCTTAATCAATATTTCATGGCATGGCTTGCATGCTAGTACCTTCTTTACACACTCTTCCTTTATATTCATCTTGATTCCTTGAACCCCAGTCTCTGCTTCACTTCCCATTCTTAAATTAAAAACATATATTTCCTTATAGTGATTGACTTCCTGGCTGTGGCCACATCTAGATTCTTGAAACCACTTTTGTTCTCTTCTACTCTCCAGGGATGCTGTATTCTATCCTTAGTATGGATGATAATCATTCTGATTATCAGTAAAGAAAGAATGAAGGAGGGCTAAAAACAGGACAAAAGAAACTCACAAAGCACCCACCTACTAGAAGTAGAGCTAAGCTTCATAGAACCAGGAAAGTGATGAGATAATATTTTTCTCTTAGGGTGGCCACACAGTCCATCATTCCCCATTCACTCCATATGTCTGCAACATTTTTGTTTTTTCTGGACTAGCTTTCTCCAGAAGCCTGTCAGTGATGCCCTTTATCACTTTGGTTTGCCATAGATTGGCCTATGGGTTGGTTCCCACCAGATGAAGTGTCCCACTCCCGATCCAATCAGGGATGCTTAAAGAGAGGGCTCCTGTGGCAGTTCACGGCCTCCCAAGCCCATCACTTTAGCAGAGGAAACAAAGATAACTTTCAAAGAAAAAGGCAGACACTCAGCATATTCCCCCAAGCATGTCTAATACAATTAACTCTAAAAATCTGGGTAAAAATTTGTCAATTCACTGGCCATGCATGCATAGGTCAATAATATTTTAAAAAGCGAACTAAGCACTACAAATTAACAGAGTAGCATTAAATATTCAGAGACAACTGATTGAACCTAATCAGGTGTGAGAGGTTGCAGAGAAATAAATGCTAAAGGAAGGTAAGACATTAATGAAACTTAAAGAGTGTGGAAAATGTGGATAAACTTGATCTGCCAACTCAATTAATACTAAAGATATACTGTAGGAATATATAATGGCAAGTAAGGTGCTTTGAGCTTTTTTTTTTTTTTTTGCAAAAATATTTCTAACTGCTGAAAAGTGTTCCCAGAGTTCTGTACTCTTCTACAAAAATGTTATTAAGAAACTAATTAGAGAATTATAATTATCATTGATTAAGACTCCTTTATTGAAAAAAGCAGAAAAGCACATTGGATATGATTATGTAGAAAAGATTAATAGAACCAGATACAGGCAAGCTGATCAGGAGAAGGGCAGCTAGTAATAAGACATTGATTTTTCACAATCTCTTGTGTCCTCCAGGGACAGGAGCAAGTCTTCTATATCCTGAGTACTATGTCTAAGATGCGAGGAGTTTCCCTAGGGTCTGTCAGTGATGCTGGGCAGCCATGACACAGGGCAAGTAGGGGATGCCAGGCAGGATTGATGTCTGCTACCAGACAGGCAGACCAGAGAGGCAGGAGCATATGGGACTCTGTTCACACAGGAAGAGTCAGAGCAGAGACATCCGTGAGTTTAGAATCCTAGCTCTGGGATTTCTAAGGCCGAATTAGCCACATTGCTTCATCTCTAATTTTGTTTCTCTCAGCATAATATGTGGGATAGTAATGATACTTCATAGGATAATTATTCATAAGATATATATACAGCGTCTAGCACTGTGACTGAGAGAATGGAATTGCAATAAATGATAGTATTATTACTCAAAATGAATGAAAGAAACAGGCAGAAAATGGGATCTGGGGCAGAACATGGCATATGGTTAGGCATGCGAGAGTGACTGTCTTCCTGGTCTATGTTGATAAAGCTTGGTAGGTACACACTTTTTTTTTCTTATATAACATGAGGCAATGAAATACAAGTATTTGGAGCTAGTTAACTGAAACAGAAAGAGAACTAGATCATTTGGGGAGACATCAACAGTTTTACAGTTGGCAAAAAATTGCTACAATTTTCTGTTTCTTAAGTGATCTTAAAGTTCACTTTCTTGGTCCCTGTTTAAAGGGTCTCAGAGACTCCTTTAAATCTCCTTTTTCCCTTTCAACAGGAATGTAATGATCACTGATTTTTGTCTCTTCTTCCCCAGTCTTTCCAAGAGTCATTTACATTCTTCAGAATCAAAGCTCAAGGGTATATTTGAAGCATCTCATAAGCAGACTCTATTGCAACTTCCCCTGGACTGACTTATTTCTCTGCATCATTTTCCCTCTACCATGAATTCAAAATGTTAGTGCCATGACTTTTTTCTTTATATTTTATTTTAACTATTTCACTCAAATTTCTACACTGCAGTTACATTGCTCTTGGTATCAGATTTCAGGTTCTTTTAAAGAATCAAGATGCCTGAGCCTTTGGGAGTATTTCCTATCTTGATGAAATTATAAGAAAAATCACTGAAATGTAAATTGTAGATATCATGACAGTTTGCCTTCCCCTCCAAAGTAATTAAACCTGTACCACCCAAGAATATTATTCCACATTACTAGAATACAATGATCACACTTAAGGAATTCGATATTGTTAAATCACACTTTCTAATGTGCATTCCATATTCAAATTTCTTATTTGTCCCTAAAATATTCTTCATACTTATTTTTTTGTTTATTTGTTTGTTTTATGCTCTGATGCAATTAAAGATCACTCATTGCCTTTGGTTGTCTTGGCATGAACACATTTAAAAATTCATAGGGTGATTCTGAAAATCTTTTCTCTTCCCTTCCTGTTAACAGCCAGGGAGGCAGAAAGCTACTCTACTTACTCAAAAGTGTGGCCCTTAGAATTTTGCTTTATAAATTCTATAAATATATAACAAGAATAGCGTGCAGTAAATTTTCTTAAAATTAGTAATGCTTCTAGATGAATTTGATTATTGTGAGAACTTCAAGGCCCAAGAATCCTTTGGGGAGAAGATTTCTGAATTAATAAGTACTTGTGAGGCATTCAAGCTGGGCCAGGTTAGAAAGAGATAAGTAGATTTCTGCCATCAGAGGGGTGATCCTCTCTTGAGAGTTGCATATTTTGCTAGGAACAAGAATTGCTTAGGATTTAGTACCTGCCCAAGGTTATACAATTGCCAAATAAGCCTCTAAGAGAAACTAGTTTTTTTCAGTCAAATATGATGACCTGACCAACGAACAGAACCACAACTCATTAGTATGATCAGTGAGTGAGTGAGTGAGTGATCGTTGCTCAGTTGTGTCCAACTCTCTGTGACCCATGGACTGTAGCCTACCAGGCTCCCCTGTCCATGAAATTATCCAGGCAAGAATACTTGCCATGTCCTTCTCCATTAGTATGATCAGCAAAGTTGTCATTATAAAATGATAAATGCTAATGTATACTGTAAAGTGAATTCTTAATAATTGATTATAGTACCCCTGTTTCTATCTACTCTGAAGTATCTTTTTTTAGTCTTTTAAAGAATATTATCATTGTTTCCAGTCTTCTCATAATTATAGGTTATAATTGGAAATTTTTCTTCATGATTCTTTTAAAGGCTACAAAAGACACCCTGGAAAACCCAACATTGCTTCAGGGTTTAATATTCAAAGTCATTGCAAATGTGATTGACACTGGACGATAGGAAGGCAATGAGAAGCTATTATTCAAATATTTTATTAATTAAGACTTAGTTGATTGACAAATTGTTTCTAAAATGAAGCACTTTCAAGAACAGTTCTAGGAGCTGTCACTTTCTCTACAGCATCCTCTGGTATAAGGTGTTAAGTTTATTTAAAATGCAGAAGCATCACCACATTTTGCTTTTCTATCTTGACATGGCCCTCCCTTTAGAATTTTTTTTTTTTTTTTGCATTAAAGATTTTATCTCGGTTTCTTTCACTTCCAGGGTAGCCTTCCTAGAATGAATAGAAGAATAAGGTAACACTGATTGAGTCGGCTTGATACCAACAGAGAGATTTGAGCTTTTTGATTGTTAGAGTGAGATTTCCTGAAATTGACAATGTAGATCCTGTTTCCTTCCTTCCACCTACAGCATACAGAGACTACAGAAGAAACAAAAGGCAAGAACATGCTATCCCCTTGTGCTTTGAGTTGCGGTAATTTCAGCTTAACTTGAGAACATATCAGAATATGATGACCACATGGTCTGGTCTTACAAGGTCAATTTGTGATTTCTTTCTGCGGTATTGTTTACTACCTTCCTCTCATTTTCTACATTCTCCTTGCTCCTCCTCTTCAGTATTGCCAAAAAATTTCAAATAATTTTTCTGGGCAATACACAGTAGAGAAAAGGTTTGAGGAACCTCAGGACAAGTTTTCCTGGGAGTGGGAATGCTTTTGATTTTACTTCAAGATTTTGGGGGGAAAGTTAAGAAATTCAAATAGTGATATTATTGAAAGTATTATGCAATATTACAGCAACTGAATATATGTTAATACAGTACAAAATTAATGTATTTTTTTTTAAAGAAAACACAAAGACTATAGATTTTTTTTGCTTACAATAGAACTATACTGTGTCATTGGGATTCTATGATATAAAAACTTGCAAACCAAAGTAATATGAGCTCCAGGTCCAAAAGGCTGTTCTAAACTTCTATATCATAGTTTGGATTCCCCAGCAAGTAAATTCTGAGATGGAGTGGCTTTGTCTCGCCATATCTCAACTCCAGCCAGACCCCTAGAACCAGGGAACTAAATGAAGTTACAGAGCAAATAAGGCTGCATCTTCCCAGATTGTTCATGACACAGGTTCTCCAAGAAGAGTTGTGAATGGGAGGAAGTGACTGACACCTTTGAGGTAGCCTTCTGAAATTAACATAGAGTTTCCCAAAGTAACTGCTTTGGAGAAGCAGACATTCATTTAGATACAAAAATTCTAATGCTTATTAAAGTTCAGTTTTTACAATTAGTATCTCCTTTTAATATTTCTCTGGAATGGCAGTGAAGTTGGAGTGATACCTTTTTATGAAGGCAAGGAAAATTTCCTTTCCATTTTGAGCCCTCAAATAGCTTTCCAGTTGCTCAACACTGGTAAGGGCATGCCCCAGTTAGACTATGATGATTTTTCTTTCTAGTGTATTTGGAAGACAGTGAGTTGATAACTGTGGGTTTGAAATGTTCTTTTCTATCATGAATATCCAAATAGCAACCAAACAGACTCATAAGTCAACACTAACTATCCAGTCTAATGTTCTAGATTCTAGATATTGTTATAGAGTAAGACATTTCCTTCTTCTCACCATTATAGAACAATCAAAATGAAAAAGTATAAGATGCACCTGAATGCCCAAATGAGTCATGTTTAGCTTAATGTGGATCTCTGCCCTGGCCTAGCCATATCTCAGCTGTTTCTGTTGAGTGTTCAGCTAGCTGTGCATCATACCATCTTTTGTGGTTTTTTCTTTTTTGGAATCAGAGACCGGGCATCTTAGTGCATCACGTTTTTCTGCTCCTGCACTGAGACTGCAAGTCTTTATGCTTTTACAACTCTCTGGGCAACACTCCCACGGTCCTTGCTGGTACAGGGTAACACATTCCATTGCCAGCTCTGAGTTTTCAGGCCATCACTGTATTCTGTCCAGCACGATGAGGCCTTGTCAGTTTTATTACATTCAGTCTTGTAAACCAATGATCAGGTTCAGTTTCAATTCTTTCCTTATTTACAGACAAATTCCCTTGGATCGTCCAACTCTCAAGTGATGTTCTCATTGTTCTTGCCAAAGAGGGCTCCATGACCCACTCTTTTCATTTGGGGCCACATTATTTGATTTTCTATCCTGCTGGAATGAAACTTAAATTATCATCATCCTTTTGTGGATTGCTTCCTATTTGTCAGCCACTTTGAGGCCAGTATTCTGTTTACTTCTGCCTCTCACCCTGCATTTCACTATTAGGCTGCTGTAAGGTACCAGCTATGGCATTATATGTTTACTTAATTGTGTAAGCTAATACTGTCATTAAATGAAAATTTAACTTATCCCATAAGTACTCAACAGTTATTATAATTTGGAGCACAATAAAACTATATTGTATTTTTTGTTTGATTGTTTCAGGATCCATAGTAAAAGACCACTATATTCTCTCATCGTCTCTCATTCTACTAGCATGGAGTGTGAACTTGGCTGGGGAAACTTTCAGTCTCAAATGCTTGAGTATCGAGATCCAAAGTAAGATAACAAGGTAACTATTTACTGAGAATCCTGGAAATGTTGCATTTTGGGTATCATCCTTTTCCTTTCCAAAATTTTCTTGTTTTTAACCTATTACATAAACTGAGGTTTCATTTGTCAGGGCAACTGTGAGTGGAGAGGCATAGCAGAATAGTCTTTAAATCCATGAAAGAGGTAGTATATTCTTTAGAAAAATGTAAAAATGACATCTTTAAAAGAGTAGAAATAAAAAGAATAGTTACCAACATTATAAATCCATTCATAAGTATCATTCCTCCTGCTACCACCACTGGGACCATTTAATGAACTCATAGTCTATAGATGCTTTAAACTCTCTCTTATCAAGCCCTGCAAGGGAAAGATTATTTTACTCATTATATATGGAAATGAAGTCAAGGCTCAGAGAGATTCAATAACTTGTCAATGATTACATAGCCAGTAAGTGACTGAACTAAATTTTAAATGCAGATCTGTTTGATTTTTAAAATCTATGTTTTAGCTGCTGCACGAAGATGACTCTCATCAGCTATCAACTTGTTCAAAGATTGCATCTGCCAGGCTTTATATGCACAAGTGAAACGAAATGGAACAAATTTTCTGGTAAATTGGAAAGCTGATTTCAACCTAGATCTGATTTCCTCTATCAGTTTTATTTTTCCTTTTCTGTTTGTGCAGATGTTGGCAATGTCTCTGCATATAACCAGCCAAATTGACCAGCAGACCCCTTCAGTGGACTGTATGCATCACTCAGGCCAGTCATGACTGCTCAAGTGGTTCTCTGTAGCCAAGTAGCCCTGAGAATTATGAGCTGCCACAGGAAACCGGGAGAGCTATTCCAATCTGACCAAGATCAATTCACCTTTTGCTTTTTAGACCTGCTCCTTATCCTAGTGTGAGTCTAAAGATAAAGAAATTTTATTCTTAGCTTATTCTTTTAAATTGTTGACTCACTGTATTAACTCACCTGGCCTAGCCTCGGGATGAAGCCAAGTTTAGAAAGTGACCTTGGCAGTAGATCAAGATTGCCCTGAGCCTTTCCATGTGGAGAATGCCATTCATCTTTTCTTACCCAGAGTTCCTGATTTTTGATATTTCTTTCCAAGAAGCAAGTAGATGAGTAGACCAAGTTAAGACAGTTTAGATAGCAAAGATGCTGCTGCTGCTGAGTCACTTCAGTCGTGTGTCCGACTCTGTGCGACCCCATAGACGGCAGCCCATCAGGCTCCGCCGTCCCTGGGATTCTCCAGGCAAGAACACTGGAGTGGGTTGCCATTTCCTTCTCCAAGCAAAGATGCTGCTATTACCTAAAACCAATTTGATCAGCAGAAGAAATAATAGAAGGTCCCTTTCTCTTTTTGAATGAGAGGTTTCAAATGTTGTATTCTACCCCTCACTGCACCCTCCTTGTTCGACCTTACAAACTCCTCCCCAAACCCTTCTCCAGATTTTCCTCCAGGAAAAGCTCACTAGGAATTGCTCTTGGCTATGGTCCATGTAATTTTCTCATTTTTAATCTATTACATAAGGTGAGGTTTCAATTGTCAGGGCAACTGTGAGTGGAGAGAGTATGGCGCTGTTTAATCTGATCTCTTGTTTGGCCTGCTTTCTGCTATGTTATTAGCTTTTTTCACTCTTAGAGTTAAAAGAATGCAAACTATTCCACTCTCCTGCCTTTTCTATTCTCCTTTGCCTCTATTTCTTCTCAAGATCTAGTGTGCCTGCACTCTGCCATATTTACACATTTAACTCCTGTTCTTTCCACTAGCACACTTTGATTCTTTTCTCTTCATCTATGTTAGATTCTCCCTTGAATCAATATTTTCCACTCAAGAGAAACTGGTTTCAAAGCCCAGTTTCTCAGTTCAGAAAGGAAGTTTAATTATCATTGACAAGCTCTTTCCTCCATGCAGCATCTGTTATGTAACTAGAGAAGATTTGGCCCATGAATTTAGGCTAATCAAAATGGATAACTTATCTATGTAATCTCTTCATGTTTTCAGAAATTACTGAATACCAAAATGGTTCTGGGTAGCTGAGTGGGAAGAATACCTAAAATTACTGCTTAATGATGGGGAGAGTATTTTAGCTTTTTGTTCTGTTTTTGCTTTTGGTTTCTTTTTTTCTTTTTTCTTTTTTTTTGGCCACACCACATGGCATATTGGATTTTGACCAGGGTCAAGTTCCCTGACCAGGGGTTGAAGCAATGCCTCCTGCATTGGCATCATGGAGTCTTAACCACTGGACCACTAAGGAAATCCCAGACAGTATTTTAGTTTTGTATGGGCCACCACAATTTAAGGCTATACCTTAATTTTCACTGGCTGGTTTCTAAACTGTGGGGGCTCTACCATAAGCAGATCCTGAGAAAAGGATTTGAGTGAAAATGATTTCTGTAAGAGATGAAGCACTACCTGGGCAAGGAGATGTGAGCCAAGAAAGGATACCTTATCACTGTAGATAGGGGCTCAATGCCTGATGCAGGCCTCTGAGATGTTGTGTAGAATATTCCTTGGAGTTGTTATGAGGCTAGGAAACTAGAATATTTCTACTAACTCCCACACATCATTGATTGAGAGTTTCTCCTGGGAGTAGACATTTTGGATCTTCCCTGGGAAAGAGATGAACTATGGTTCCTATGGCCATAGAAAGTTCTCAATAAAATGACTGTGAATAATTGCAGTAAGGAACCATTAGCATGTGTTGGAATGATGAATGTTGAGGAAATATGGAGGTATATGAGAAATGTCTGCTATAAATGGGAAATGAACAGTAGTGGGGATGGGGAGTGAGGTGGATAAGCTAAAATGGATCAGTAAAATGCATTTTGAATCTTCTGATATTTCTCTCAGGTTATGTTGCGCTGTTCAGTCTCCAGATTATGTCTGGCTCTTCGTGACCCCATGGACTGCAGCACGCCAGGCTCCTCTGTCCTCTACTATCTCCTGGAGTTTGCTCAAATTCATGTTCAGTGAGTCAGTGATGCTATCTAACCATCTCATCCTCTGCCATCCCCTTCTCTGCTTAATGGTGTTCAGTGTACAGTACTAGCTTATTTTAGAGAATGAGGTTCTGTGGATTTCCTATGGAAGTTTTTGAGGATGTTCCCCAAACATTCATGGCAAACTTTTGGTAAGAATATTATGCAGAGCTTCTTGTTTAAGAGACATCTTATATCTGGGTAGGGAAAGCTCGTAAGAGGTGTGGTTAGGAGCAGAGAGAGGGACATCTACAGAGACTGACAGTGACACCTGAACATTACTGAATATTTTAGTAACATCAGATCATATACACCTGAATTAAGATGAACAATAAAATGCTAAAAGCCTGTAAAATTGAATACAGGTTAATATTTTAAGAAATAACTTGGCATGGTTGATATCTCAAAACCTTATTTTTGCTATCAATATGGGGATTTGAAGGAATCAAGAATTTGGAGAGAGAGAGGTCAAGAAATGGTGGCTACATAAATCTGAATGTTCCAATACATTCTGTACAAGCTGCGCAAATCAACAAAAGTAAAATGTGAACCTACAGAAATCCCATTCTTCAGAATGACCCTGCGTGCTTGTTTATGTGGGTTCAGTTGTGTCCAGTTCTTTGCGACCTCATGGACTGTAGCCCACCAGGTTCCTTTGTCTGTGGATTTTCCAGGCAAGAATAGTGAAGTGAGTTGCCATTTCCTACTCCAGGGGATCTTCCCGACCCAGGGATCGAACCCACATCTCCTGCATTGGCAGGCAGATTCTTTACCACTGAGACAACTGGGAAAACCCTCAGAATGACTATAAGTAAGAGTAATATATACTGCTCAATTTACCTGCAAGTAGAAAAATAAAAAACAGGTTCCATTTTCAGTTTTCAGAGAAACCTCCATACTGTTTCTCATAGTGGCTGTACCAATTTACATTCCCACCAACAGTGTTCAAGGGTTCCCTTCTCTTCACATCCTCCAATATTTTTTTTTTTTTTGTCTATGACCCAGTAATTCCACTCCTGGGTACATATCTAAAAAAAGCAAAAACACTAATTCGAAAAGATATATTCACCCCAACGTTCATAGCAGCATTATTTACAATTGCCAAGGTACAAAAGCAATCTAAATGTCCATCAACAGATGAATGGTAAAGAAGATGTGGTATACACAGTGGATTACTACTTACTACAAAGAAACTTTGTCATTCGCAGCAACATGGATGGACTTGGAAGGAATTATGCTAAGTGAAATAAGTCAACAGAGGAAAACAATACTGTATGATATCATTTATATGTGGAAACTGAGCAATACAACAAACTAATGAACAAAACAGGAATGAAGCAGACCCACAGATATAGAGAAGAAACTAGTGGGTAGGGGGTACAAGATAGGGGTAGAGGATTAAAAAGGACTGTTATGGGATTATATAAAATCATGTGTGTGAAACTTTTGAAAATTGTAAAGCACTACAGAATTTAAAGAATCTTTCAGTCAATAAACAAATGAACAAACAACAACCAATTTCTAGTGGAGCTATTTGTCAACTCCTCACCCCAAGATTTCCAACGAGAAAAGTACTGAAAACTTTGCAAAAGAGGGAATAGGGCAAGGGAAAAGAACATTTTTGGAAGTTGTATAATAAGAGTAAAAAGCAGCAAAATAAGAAAATTTAGGATTTTGTAAGATAAATACAAGGAAAAAATATCACAAGACATTTTTCTCCACTTTGCGCCCACACTAAAAGACCATTTGCTTTGCTACATTGACAGAAGAGAGTGATGTAGAACTAGGAATCTTGTAAATCTCCCAGTTTTTCATTCCTAGCTACTGCATGTGGAGATCCAAGCAGGCTCCATTTATGCTGAGAAGAAAATAGAGAATTAAAATCAAACATTTCACCCGATAACAGTTGTCTCTAAAAGTCAACCACAAATGAAAATAAACTAACATATAATTCTATAAAATAAACATCCTCAAATGAATATTTGGCGATATGAAAAAATTATTTTGAATCACTTTTCTAGAAGCAGACATAGAAACAAGGAAAGGATAAAAAAAAGAGTACATATTTCTTGCATTCAGGAAAGAAATACAAAGAAAAGAGTCTAAATCACAAGTTGCTCCATGATGAATAAACTAAATAAAACTTAATAAGTGTCAATGAAGAAGAGAACAATAATCAAAAGAATAAAAATTACATAATGAAAGAAAGAAAAAGGCCAGGAAGAAAGTAATTAGAATGGAAAACAGAAAGCAAATATCCAATACATGAATAATCGAAATCCTCAAAGGAGAAAAACAAAACAATGGAACAGAAGTAATATTTAGAACAATAATCTACAGCAATTTTCCAGAAAGAAAAGAAAACCTGCATCCATGTATTGAAAGGGCCCATGAGGTACATAAGAAAATTGACATAGCATGATCAAATCTAAGGCATACACAACTAAGACTCCTGGATTTTTGAAGTCCAAATACTTCCCTGTGTTTTCAGTCAAAAAGATCTAGTGAGTTCTAAGAACAAGAGACTTAGAGAAAAACAATGATGAAGGAGCATTTTCAAAAAACTCAAGAAATGAATTATGATCCAAAGATTTTATATTCTGCCAAGATGTCCTTCAAATATCAAGACTGAAAAATTCCATTTTAAACCTGTAAGAACTCAAGAGGTTCTGAGAAAATGGTGAGAAAATACACAGCAAATACTATATATGTAGAATTAGTGACATGAAATTAAAAGGACAGAATTGAGATCAAATACATCAGTCATATCAAGAAATATGAATGAAGGTAAATTCATTTATTGGAGGAAAAATTATTTACAATTTGACTCACAAAGCAAAGTTCATATATATACTTTACAAAACATGCACATTTATAAACTCAAAATGGATTAAAGACCTAAATGCAAGTCCAGACACTATACAACTATTTGAGGAATACGTAGACAGAACATTCTTTGACATAAATCACAGCAAAATCTTTTTTGATTTACCTCCTAGAGTAATGAAAATAAAAATAAACAAATGGAATTTCATGAAACTTAAAATCTTCTGCACAGCAAAGGAAACTATGGGAACAAACAAAAAGACAACCCTCAGAATGGGAGAAAATACTTGCAAATGAAACAGCTGACAAGAGATTAATCTCCAAAATATACAAACACCTCATGAAATTCAATCTAAAAATAATCAAATAACCCAATCAAAAATTGGATGGAAGATTTAAATAGACATTTCCCCAAAGAAGACAGATGGCCAAAATGTACATAAAAAGATTCTCAGCCTCACTAATTATTAGAGAAATGCAAATCAAGACCACAGTGAGTATTACCTTAAACTAGTCAGAATGGCCATCATCAAAAAGTCTACAAACAATAAATGCTGGGGAGGATATGGAGAAAAGGGAAACTTCCTACACTGTTGGTGAGAATTTAAATTGGTAAAGCCACTATGGAGAAAAGTATGGAGAATCTTTAAAAAACTGAAAATAGAGCTGCCATATGATATAACAATCTCACTTCTGGGCACATATCTGGAGAAAATTATAATTTGAAAAGGTACATGCACCCTATGTTCATTGCACCATTATTTGCAAAAGCCAGGACATAGAAGAAACCTAAATTTCTATCAACAGAGGAATGGATAAAGAAGATGTGATGTATAAACAATGGAATATTGTCCATAAAAAGAACAAAGCAATGCCATTTGCAGCAGCCTGGACTGACTTAGTGACTGTCATGCTGAGTGAAGTAAGTCAGACACAGAAACACAAAAATCGTATGACATCACTTATATATGGAATAAAATAAAGGGCACAGATGAACTTACTTAGAACGGAAGTAGAGTCATGGAGGTAGAAAACAAACCCTGGTTAGGAGGGGCTAGGGAGGGGAGGGATAAATCGGGAGACTGGAGTTGACGTACACACACTACTATGTATAAAACAGAAAACTAATAAGAACCCTCTGTCTAGTACAGGGAACTCCACTCAGTATTCTGTAATGACCTTCTAGGGAAAGAAATAAAAAGTGAACATATGTGTATGTATAACTGACTCACTCTGCTGTGTGCCTGAAACTAACACAACCTTATAAATCAACTATTCTTCAATAAAGATTTTTTTTAAAAATAAATAAAAGAGGTGCATCTAACCCAAAGTGATTCAGAAACTCTGCAAATAAAGGGATGAGCACAAACAGGAAAAAAGAAACTGAAAAGGCAGGGGTTAAAATGCTGATATTCTGCTGGAAATGCACGACTTCAATGTAATCACAAGGAAACATTAAACAAATTCAAACTAAGGAAGATTTTTTTATGAAATAATTGCTCTTTATTTTTCGAAGTTTTCAGAAAATGTCAGGGGAATGAAAAGTGCAGACAGACAGGAATTGTTCAGATTAAAGTAGACTGTGGGCTTCCAGGGGGCACTCGTGGTAAACGACCCACCTGCAACGCAGATCTGGGTTGGATCCCTGGGTTGGGAAGATCCCCTGGAGAAAGAAATGGCCACCCATTCCAGTATTCTTCCCTGGGAAATCCCATGGAAAGGGGAGCCTACCGGGCTGCAGTCCATGAAGTCACAAAGAGTTGGACACAACTGAGTGACTAAACCACCACAAGGAGACCTGATAACTAAATGGAATGTGTGATCCTGAATTGAACTCTGCTGTCTATCTCTGTCTTCTTCTCTCTCTCTCTCTCCATATATATATATATATAGCTATGTAGGTCATTATTGTAGGAACTGGCAAAATATTGACAAAACCAGTTAAACAGTGTCATAACATCACTAATTTCCTAATACTGATATTTTAGTGTGACTATGTAAAAATGAATGTCCTTTTTCTTTGGAAATGCACACTGATGTATTTATATTTGCAACATATCTGCAACTTACTGTCAAATGGCCCTGAAAAATTATAATAGTATGTGTCTGTGTGTGGTAATATATCCAGGGGTTCTTTATGCTATTGTTACAACTTTCTATAAGTCTGAAATTATTCAAAGTTTAAAAATTACCAAACAAAAAATATTTAGGGGAGGGATACAGATTAAGTGAGGCATCTGTATCCACTAGAAAAATTTGAGTATGCTTTTGCATGCTTTGCTGGGTCATAAATTTTATTTTTTCTGGGGGAATCCTAAGGACTTGCTCTGTCCTGGTTATTGGGATGTGACTGGCTGCAAATACCACCGAGTTTAAAGTAGTGTTATTCTTACAGAGAAAGTGCACCTTCAAATTCCATCTAAGTGACTTTGTCTTTCCTGGAAAGAATCTTGGATAAAGTGAAATTGGGAGTAAAAGTTTAGAGGGCAAGGGTTTCTTTGGACATAGATGCTTTGATGGATTTTCTGAGAGACTGATGTATTTTAATTTCCATATGCTAAATACAAGCTTTCCCCCCAAAAAACTCAAATGTCCTGGAGTTTTTTAAATTAACAAGTACATTTCTGCTGCATCATAAAACTCAACCTTAATGGTAAATTGAACAAAATCAGAGGTAACAGCTCTTGGAAGTAATAGATTGTAAAGAAATGGTTCTCAGGCAGGTTGCTCACTTTGTTAGGGATACTTTCTTTTTCACTGATCTTGGAAACAATCAAGGCATATATGATAGGTGCAAATATGTTTATAAGCCTCTAGATTCAAGGTGAGATTAAATCCAAACTGTTTAAACAGTTACTTCATTCATTTATCTGTGGAGGTGGAAAATGAATGTAAAAAATGTAGACATTTCATGGGCTTTTATTTTTTTCTTGAATCTATAATTACTGTCATTTAAAAAATATTGATATTTAGCACTTTTTAAACATTTTTGGAAAGCTTTAAAGATATAGAAAAGCACGGAAGCTAAATTAATAGGTTTTCATGATTCTACCACTCAAAGCAATTGATATTAAACTTCTATTTTTCCTTCAGATATATTCTTAATAAAAGAAACAATGTTAGAATTGATTGCATTTATTCCTTTGTAGTCCTATTTCTCACTCTTCTCCCACAAGTACTATCCTGAATTTAGTATACATTCTTCAAGTTCATGTTTATCACATACATTCATCCATCAATAATGTAAGTTTTTGGTATGTGGGTATTCAAAATTCTATAAATTTTATCATATTAGTTATATTTTTCAGTAAATATTGGTTAGAGATCTGTTTAGTAGCCATATTTAAATCTGGTTATTTCATTTTTAACTGCTATAGAGTATCATGAAAGTGAAAATAAAAGTTACTCAGTCGTGTCCAACTCTTTGTGACCACATGGACTACAGTCCATGGAATTCTCCAGGCCAGCATACTGGAGTGAATAGCTGTTCTGTTTTCCAGGGGATCTTCCCAACCCAGGGATTGAACCAAGGTCCTGCATTGCAGGTGGACTTTTTAGCAGCTGAGCCACAAGGGAAGCCCATATAGTATTATACTGTACTCCATTTAATTTTTTGCTTTTATAATTAATGCTGTAATTAGCAATTTTGTATATGCCTCTGGGAATATATGTTTATCCATCTGCAGTGTATACCTAAAAGTAGACTTGGCATGTTTGCTATATATTGTTGCTCTTCAAAGCAGCTATGCAAATGTATCTTATCTGTGATTTATGAGTCCCTGTTTCCATAGAAACCTGCCAATATTTGGCATTGTCAAACTTTACATTTTGCCAATCTGATGGATGTGACATGGTCTCACTACTGTTTTAATTTTGCATTTCCTTGATCATTTAAGAAGTTGAGCATGTTTCCATATATTAATCAGTTAGATTTCCTAACCTGTGCATTGTCTATTCATATTCTTTGTCTATGTTCCAGGGGGTTAAGGCTTTTTTTTGTTTTTCTGATTGACTTACTGGATTTCTTTCACATTTAGAATATTAAACATTCCTGATGTTGGGAAAGCTTGAGGGCAAGAGAAGAAGGAGGAGACAGAGGATGAAATGGTTGGATGGCATCATTGACTCAATGGTCATGAATCTGAGCAAACTCCGGGAGATAGTGAAGGACAGGGAAACCTGCTGTGTTGTAGTCCATGTTGTCATGAAGAGTCGGATATGACTGAACAGCTGAACAATATATATATATATATATATCTCATACCAAATATATTACTTCCATTAAGTTAAAAAGTTTTTACTTTTGTCACATATTTTATGCAAATTTCAACAGTTTATGTCTAAGTTTGCTAAAATTTTTAAATTGTATTACATTGAATTTATAACTTAGATAATGTATTTTTAATTGATATATAGTTGATTTACAATGTTGCATTAATTTCTGGTGATTTGAGAAATGTGATTCAGTTGTATTTATATATATATGTATATATTTTTTTCATATTCTTTGCCATTATGGTTTATTATTGGATGTTGAATATAGTTAGTAGGACTTTGTTATTTAACTATTTTGTTTATAGTCATCTGTATCTGCTACTCCCAAACTCCTAATTCATCCTTCCCCTATCCCCTTTCCCTTTTGGTATCTGTAAGTTTGTTTTCTACTTCTGTAGGTCTATTTTTGTTTTGTAAATAAGTTCATTTGTGTCATTTTAGATTTTGCATATAAGTGATATAATATGGTATTTGTCTTTCAGACTTATTTCACTTAGTATGATAATCTCTAGGTCCATCCATGTTGTTACAAATAACATTGTTTCATTCTTTTTTATGGCTGAGTAGTATTCCATTGTGTATATATACCAGATCTTCTTTATCCATTCATTTGTCAATGGACATATAGGTTGCTTCCATATCTATTGCAAATAATACTGCTATGAAACACTAGAGTACATGCACATTTTCAAATTAGAGTTTTCTTTGGATGTATGCCTGGAAGTAGAATTGCTGGATCACATGGCAACTCTATCTTTAGATTTTTAAGGAAACTTCATACTGTTTTCCATGGTGTCTGTTCCAATTTATATTCCTATTGGTGTGGTAGGAGGGTTCCCTTTTCTCCACACCCTCTCCAGGATTTGTTATTTGTAGACTTTAATCATGTCCATTCTGACCAAAACTTTGATAATATTGATATCTTTAATATCCTGACTTTTCCACCTAACATCATGTAAATATCTGTATCTTCATTCATTTAGGTCATTTTTATGTTCTTCCATAATACTACTCTGAACTTGCTTTCTCATCTCATTTGTTAAAGTTATTCATGAGTGCATTATATATTTATTATCACTATGAATATTTTCTGTTACATTTCTTATTTATTCCTGGTATATATGAATGTTCTTTTTCATGTGTCAGTGAAAATTCATAACTGTTTGGAACTGTCTCATGAGCACTAAAGCTTTATAGATGTTCTTTTACTTTTGCAACTCCAAGGACTATAGCCCACCAGGCTCATCTGACCATGGGATTTCCCAGGCAAGAATACTGGAGTGGGTTGCCATTTCCTCTTCCAATTAATGGCTTATAGATGCTTTTTACTTTCTGTGTAGATGATATTTATTTGCAAGTGTTACTTTTGTCTTTAACTTTTCAATTACTATGGCTTCTATTTCTTTGCTCATCTTTTTGTACTGCTTAGGGTCTTTAATAGATGATTGACTTTACTGAGAATGTTCCTGAAGTTTCACCAGTAGGAATTGTTATTGGTTATGGCTATAAATTAAGACTATGTTAATTTTTTCTGGCAAAGAAAGTGCTTTTTATGATTGAAGTCTGAATATATTGTTTTATAAAAAAAACAAGTATTGGATGTTATCATGACTTTTTTTCTTTTGAGGGGATTGATTGAGATCATACGCTTATTTTCTTCTAAGGGTGGGCATATAACTAAGGCTGGCCCACTGGGCTAAAGGAAAAGATGTTAGCCATATTTAAAGAAGTATTTTATTTTGCTTTGTTCTTTTTTAATTCATTTTGTTTTGCTGTTGGGTATGAAAAAGGAAGTTATTTGCCCCAGGTCCTACAGAAAGCAATTCTGAGGAATAGCTAATAAAATGAGGAACCAAAAGCACACCAAAAGTAAAAATGTCCCTTAAGTTCCTGGATCTTTTAAATTAGTTTTAGCTTTAATTATATATCACTTGTAGCTCAAAGCGAAAGGGTGTTAGACCTCAACAGGCTAGGCTAGGCATGTGTGCTCTGCTGGTCCAACTCCCTTGGACCCCATGGACTGTAGCTTGCCAGGTTCCCCTGTCCATGCAATTTCCCAGGCAAGAATACTGGAGTGGGTTGCCATTTCCTCCTCCAGGGGATCTTCCGGACCCAAGGATCGTACCCATGTCTCTGGTGTCTCCTGCCTTGGCAGGTGGATTCTTTACCACTAGCACCACCTGGGAAGCTGGTAACATTCAAAAAACAGATTTAGTCCACCAGCTGACAAGGAACAAGAATATCTATGAAATACAACTGTAAAATTCCACAGATAGAAAATCACATTTAAAAACTTATGAAAATGGTTACCTTTTCTTTTTCAAGATATTTTCTATGTTCAATATATATTGAAGTAGTAATGGAGGAAGATTAGTAGAGTCCCTTGAACTTGGTTAAGGCAGAGACCCTGGAATAACGACCAGCTGTTATGTTGACTGAACAAGGTATTTAACTTTTCTAAACCTCAGTTTTCTCATCCCTAAAATAAAATAATATATGAAAAGCACTTAGCAGTGCCTGGTGTGTAATGAGAAACAATAAATGTTAGTGATTTTTCTTATTATTGAGAGGAAAAAAAATTCTTTGTTAGCCCTCTATATGCAGAAGTTTGAAAAAAAATGTACTTCTGTCAGTTATTGACTGATTTTCCTTCAAAAAGACTTAAGTTCTAGTAAGCACTGAAATTTTTCCAAATATTGGAAAATACTTGATATTTCTCTTATGTAAGTATAAAATGAAAGTATCAGTTTGAGGCAAAGGAGTCAGGGGGATATCTTTAAAGGTAAAGCGGAAAATCTGAGAGCTCTTTGACACTGTCCTTTGCTGTGACAGACTAATTAACAACCAAATGGTGGTGAAAGAGAGATGAAATGATGCCTGATCAATTCAACTCAGTTAAAGACCATGGTTCAGTGACTATGCTGTGTTCAAAATTCCAGTCTGAAAGCCTTGGGAGGAAAGCATTATTGGGGTGAGTAGAATACAGACCACAATTGAAAATTGTCAGTGGCTTGCATCAAGGGATAGTGCCAAGGTGAATAGATGCAGAGAATTGCCATATGGATTGCTAAAAGTATAATTATGACTTGGTTCTTGGAAATACATCAATCAGTCACATTTCCAGATGAGTGGAAATATCTTCCTGTGAAAAAGCCTCAAAGGAAGTAGATTCAGCTCTGGTAAGAGAAAGAAGATGAGAGGGTGATTTTGAATCTGGAAGCTCCAATGAGATAGATGTACCTTATAGAGTATCAAACAGAAAGAGGGATTGACCTGAGATGGGAACCTGAGAGCCAGCAGAGCAGAGAAATGAAGAGGATAGCCTCTAGACATGCTTCCTGGGTTTTAAGTATTGTTCCACTGCTTATTAGATGTGTGACCTTATTACTTACTGCTTCAGTTTTCTCCTTTTGGCAAGGAGTATAACACAATCCTGTGCTGTGCTTAGTCGCTCAGTCATGTCCGACTCTTTGCAACCCCATGGACTGCAGCTGGCCAGGCTCCTCTGTCCATGGGATTCTCCAGGCAAGAATACTGGAGTGGGTTGCCATGCCCTCCTTCAGGGGATCTTCTTGACCTAGGGATTGAACCCTTGTCTCCTGCATTACAGGCAGGTTCTTTACCACTGAGCCACCAGGGAAGCCCCGTAACAAAATACTACCTACTTCATAAAAGATGGTGAAAGTAGAAAAAATAATTCATGTAAAACACTTAGTCCTTGGTGCATGGTATCTACTCAGTTATTATTATCAATTGTTTTGGATATTTATTCATGAAGAGGTGGCGGCTAGGACAGATGTTTTAAATCATTCAAACTGAGTCTGATTTCTAGGAAGCCAGCTTCTCTGGAAATGGAGCAGAGTTAGAGAAGCTCATGGGGGCAGTGGTTGTGGAAGAGGGCCTGGGCATGGGATCTAGGACCTTGTTCTAGGTGGCACTGAATATATTTTGCTATACTGGTCACCAAGGCCCTGGCAGGGAGAAGTTGTTTGGTCTGAGGGGCAGAGCCTAAAAGGAAGATGTATAGATAATCAAAATCATGCCTTAGACTCAAGAACTATATTTTGGCTTTCTGAGAGAATGAGAGTGAGAGAGAAGAAGAGAGTGTGCATGAGCTTGTGGATATCAGATATTATATTACTTTGGTAATATAGTTCCTATTTTAGGTAATATAGTTCCTATTTTAGGAACTAATTTACTATGGCAAGCCTAGAATCCAGAGTCAGGGCTCTTCAGATCATTTGATTCACCCTACCATCCTTTAGAGCATAAGTCTCCAACCTTGTTGGTACCAGGGACTGATTTCATGGAAGATAATTTTTCCATGGACCAGGAGGGTGGAGATCATGGTTTTGGGATGATTCAAGTGCATTGCATTTATTGTGCATTTTATTTCTAATCTAGGGCCACTGCTGATCTGACATGAGGTACCAGTCAGTGACCTGGAGTTTGAAGCCCCCTGCTTTAGAGGACAATTTCAGGAAAGAGTCCCAGTAGGACTGAATTTCATTGCTCACAGTGATGCCCTCCATAGTATGCCCTCACATTTATTGGTTTTCCTTTTCCTTTCTCTTTCTTTCCATTTTCTCACTTCCATTCCTTGCTATCACCTCCCAAAGACATTGTGCTGTGCTTAGGCTCTCGGTCATGTCTGATGCTGTGTGATCCCACAGACTGTAACCCGCCAGGCTCCTCTGTCAATAGGGATTCTCCAGGCAAGAACACTGGAGCAGGTTGTGAAGTCCTCCTCCAGGGGATCTTCCCAATCCAGGGATTGAACCCAGGTCTCCCACATTGCAGGTGAATTCTTTACCGTCTGAGCCACCAGGGAAGTCCATGAATACTGGAGTGGGTACCCTATCCCTTCTCCAGGGGATCTTCCCGACCCAGGAATTGACATTACTTTTACCCAATTCTTTGTCTCAGATTCTGCTTTTAAGGGAACATACATAGTGTTTAAAAATATTTTTGGAATGAAAGAATAAATGACGGATAAACAAATGGGGCAATGAGTGAAGGAATAGTTATTATGTGCTTGGCATACTATGGTTTACTCCACTTTGCATTGTTACTTTTCACTGACTCCAGGGACTGTGTGCTGGACAACCACAATCTGTCTAACGGCTTTGCTAGAGAAGCTGGATTGCTGGTTGCTCCCCCTTCCCTTCTCTGTCCCACAGAGAGGCCAGTGTGTGTTTCAAAGTGAACTTCCTGACACTCACATTTCCTAAACTCAAAGCAGTTTGTTTCTGATAGGGATGTGAGAATTGAAGCCCTGGGATGCAACTAAATTAGCTTGCGGCCAACAATAGCAGACCAAAGTTAGTATATTTTTCACAGCTTGATTAGAAGAGTTTGCATCTAAGAAGGGCAGGATTATTACATCTGACTTCCAGAAGAGCAGCTGGAACATTATTCTCTAGCCTGCTCACTGCAGAGAATCTGCTCCAGTTGACAGCATGATTCTTTTCTTCAACCTGGATCTGGCCTCTGCACCTGGGTACGTTCCTCAAGTCAGAGCCCTCTCCCCAACTGTCTCCATTTGCTTCCTGGGCTTCCTTTCTCTCTCCTGTCCTCTTACTCCAGCTAGCATGACTCGGCTGTGGCCTTTAAAATTTGCCTGAAAACTTAGATTTTCTTAATTCTGTTTCCTTTCAATAGTGGTCAAAGGGCCCTTGGGTTTGCGTGAGAGTCAAGAAGGAATATTTATATGTTATCAAAAAGGGGTAGCTTTTCTTAAACTGTTTCCCACTGGTCTGTGTATTAGGGCAGTGGTTCCTAAGTTTTTTGACACTGGGGACCAGTTTTGTGGAGGACAATTTTTCCTTAAACCAGAGTTGGAGGGTTGGAGGGGAGGGTGATTTCAGGATGATTCAAGCGCACTACATTTACTGTGCATTTTATTTCTACTATTATTACATCAGCTCCACCTCAGATCATCAGGCATTAGATCCAGAGGTTGGGGACCCCTGATTTAGAGGACTTGTTATAAATACAGATCCCTGGGACCAACACCGGAACTACTCTGTAAGAATTAGCAATGTTTGGGGCATGGTAGGGAGGTCTGCATTAACAAGCTCTTCAAGTGGTGTTTATACACATTCAAGTTTAAGAATCACTTATCATTTGTTCCCTTCTAGAATCTTTCTATAAACTTTTTTCCTCTTTTCTCAATGAGAAGGTAAAAAGGACTCAGTGAAATATCTATTCCCACACAGCTTTTGAATGAAGCCAGAACCAAAGCAGATTTTCTATGGAGCTTTTCTCATTAAATTACAAGGTCAAGGAGGTAATTGCTCACTTACCTTCCACGGTAGTTGACCACAAAGACTTTCTTGTTTGTGGCATACTTTGTTGTAGCTGGTTAGTGATTTTTTTTTCCCTCTCTGGGAAGAGAAATCCATCCAACCCAAGTAGCGAGGGTGAAACTCCTCATTCTATTTGGAGCTCACTTTAAGTAGGGGGAGGGCTAACCAAGCTCAACAATTCTTAACCCTGTCTCACTCGAGTCACCTGGAGAGCTTAAAAAGCATCAACACACAGGCCCTCCTTTCCAGGAATTCTGATTCAATTGGTTTAGGGTGGTATCAGTCTATTTTTAAAACTACCTTGAATGGATGCATGCCCAGGCATGTCCGACTCTTTTGTGACCCCATGGACCATAGACCTCCAGGTTCCTCTGTCCATGGAATTTTCCAAGCAAGAATACCGGAGTTTGTTGCCATATCCTCCTTCAGGGGACCTTCCTGAGTCAGGGATTGAACGTGAGTCTCCTGCGTCTCCTGCATTGGCAGGTGGATCCTTTACCACTGCCCTGCCCAAGAAGCCCCAAAAGCTACCTTAGTGAAAGTCACTCAGTTGTGTCCAACTCTTTGCCACCCCAAGGACTGTACATTCCATGAAATTCTCCAGGCCAGAATACTGGAGTGGGTAGCCATTCCATTCTCCAGGGATCTTTCCAACCCAAGGATCGAACCCAGGTCTTCTGCATTGTGGGCAGATTCTTTACTATCTGAACTAGTAGTTCTGAGTTCTCTGAGCCATCTGAGTTCTCTAGTTTGAACTGAGAACTCTGAACCATCTGATTTCTCTGGATTGGGGAACTTCAAACTAGACAACTACTGTATAGTTACCAAGGGTTTGCGGTTGAGCATTGTTTTGCATCAGAAGTAGGAATTTCTTTGGTGCAAAAGATGGGAATGAATATGCCAGATTGAGAGGACTGTAAGCGGTGATATGGAGGCATGGGCATAGAGAGAGGTCTAGAAGGAAAAAAGATTCAACTTTAATCAGGTTTCATCACCAGAAAACAATGTACATGGAGATATCCATATCTATCAAAAACTCAGATCTGATGAAAGACTTTCACCAAGGTAAAATTTTAGTTTTTAGCTTTCATGATGACATTTAGAAATATTCCTAAATGTATGCCAAAATGGCAGGGAATATATAATTTACTAAACTATTTGGTAACAAGCGTTGGAATACATTTCTTCCTCTTGGGTATCAAGAAAAAGTCTGTGTGTCCTAACACAAGTTCATGTTTCCTTTAATGAGACAAAGAAAATTACATGGTCCAAAATGTTGTACTTTAGACCTTGGCTACTAGTGTTCATTCTCAATATTCATTTTAAGTCATTTGAATTTTAGTTCATTTTAGTACTCACACCAGGCTCCAGGTAAAATTTCCTCTCTCCACTCTTTGTGTTATTTTCAATATTTTTTAAAATACGTATTTTGATTATCCTATTTAATATATACTTTAACATTGGATCAGGAAATGGCAAACCACTCCAGTATTCTTGCCTGGAAAATTCCACAGACAGAGTAGTCTGATGGGCTACAGGCCTTGGGTCACAAGAGTCAGACACGACTGAGTGACTTTCACTTTAACATAGTAATATGTTTAATTCCTTTTTCAAAATAGATGAATATAACTCTTACATCCATCCTTATAACCATATCAAGGCTACAAGGACCCAAATGATCTGACTCATTCCCCTTCACTCTCTCTTTCATGCACTCTTCTCTTTCAGTTACCCTGCACACCATTCTCAGTTTCCTTTGCTTTTCTGCTGCTTGGATTTTCTCTTCTACCAGAATAATGCTTCCCAATGCTCTTCATATCATGCAACACACAGAAAATGGTAATATTTTTACAACACACTGGAGTAAACAGAGGAGGCTGTTGACCACTAGAGGGGGTCAGGGGCTTTGCTGTCCCAAGGCTCTGCCCTGCTGCCCCAAGGCTGAGATGGTCAATGTTTATTGCAATACACCCTCAATCAGATCTTTGAATGACTGTCCCCTTTGAGTCTCAAATGTCAATGCTTCAGAGCAGCTCACCTCACCAACCCCACGAGTTTAAACCCCTTCAGTCATTCTACCATACCTACTCAATTTTATCTTTCTCATAACATTTGTAGTAATAATCCTGCAATTATTTCTTCACCTGTTTAAAGTGTGTTTCTACTATTTTCAGTGTAAAGTGACTGAGTACAGGAATACTTGTAGGCCTTCTTAATCATTATGCACAAAAAGCCTAGAAATGGTAAGTACTCAATAAACACACCAGACTGATAGGAAAATTGTGACTAGGACTGAATAATCCCCATTCCTAGATGAGGCTTCATTTAGTGTGGCTGGGGAACATGCTTCAGTGGATGAATTAAGGCAAAGACTCTATATTTTTAGCATTATAGTCTTCGGGAATGGTGTACTGCCTGTCTCATAGCATACATACAATAAGTACGTGTGTGATTGTATGAAGAGAAGAAGGAAGGAAGGAAGGAGAGAAAGAAGGAAGGAGAAAAGGCAGGAATATAGAGATAAATGAACATAAGCTTCAGCTTCTTTGTTTCAAGTTTTGGAAATCTTCAACTGGAGGTGGTAGCAATTTAGTATGAACCCTGGGATAATAATGTTGGGAGTATTTTAACTGATGCAGTCAGGCTAATATGAGGAATCCATTCTGTGATCTAGGGCAAAAACTTAACTAAGAGGACCTTCAGTTTTTCTGCAAATGAAGTTTGAGTCTGGCGAGTTCTGAAGTCCCTGACCATTTTGAAATCCACTATTTAAATTGACAGAAAGTCAGAGAGGAAATGTTAAGGAATTAATCAACCAGAAAATCCAGCAGCAGCCAGGATCCTCCAAGGGAGACCAGAGGCTGCTTTTGGAAAACATGTTGGATGACTAGGAATGATCCAGGCAGTCCTCAGGTCGTGTTTTCAGGGCGGTTGGACTTTCTACTTATTAGGACACCTATGTTTTCCTTTCTCTTTGTCTCCCTACTGCTGAGGATTACCTTCTCATCAGCTAGTGATCGTGAATAAACGAGTAACAGCTGTTGCTAAGGTCAGGCAGCTGCAGGTAGGAAATAGTAAAAAATTATATTTTCTCATTGTACTCAAGCATTTTAGAAACAAACAAGCAGAAGGCCTTTCCTGGCCTCCATTTATTTATTTGAAAAACTGAACAGGCTTAGGCTGTTGTGAAGATTAAATAAAATATTTCATGGAATGGGCCTAGTATAGAGTTAGGCATATGATAAACAATCATGCTGGCTACCACTACTATTATATTATCCATGTCATGAGGTAGAAAACAAAATATTTAATCCCAAATACTGGCATTTGATTCTGTTTCTTTCTAGGGAAGATAGAGTAGTTGGTATGAAGTCCACAGGAAGAGATCCAGAGCTGCACACCATGAGGCTCCTCTTCTCCAATTAAAAAGCTTCAGTATATTAATAAACCCAGCCGTTTCCCCAACAATTTGGAAAAGCTGCAAAATCCAAAATTAAACCAAAACAAAGAGATACTCAGTCTAGAAGCAAACTTCAATTTTATATTTCTTACAGAAAAACATTGATATTACAATGTTTGACATTAAAACTATCTCAACACTACATTTAGTAACAATCAGATACTATGGCTAACTCATCTCCTTCATTTAACAAAAGTAGATATTTTGAACATTTATGTCTTTCAAGAATCATTGCTTTGTTTGTTTTTGTGTTGTTTCCCATTAAGTGATGAGTCTGGGATAAATCATTTCTCATTCACAATAAAAATTATTGAAAGATGTGGCTCATGCTTAAAAACACTGTTTAGTTTTAGTTTTCAAGGTGGAGTTGGAAACTGAAAATATAATAACTTTAGAAGAGAGATATCATTTACTTAAAAATAAATACACTAACAATGAGCTCTAAACTTTTCAAAATGTTAGTTCTTTGATAATTTAAAGTAAGAAATGGCTTTTGATAAAACATTAATAGCAATCTTTTTTTTACTGATTTTAGTTTAGTTTAAAGAAGTTCTTTTCCATAGAATTTTTAAGTGATTGACTATAAACTCAAGTAATGTGATTTAGTATAATTTCTCTATATTTATTTTACATTAAATAAGCTATGTATTTCTGTCTGTTAAAATACAAAATATAAAACATAAAAATTCTAGTTACTATTTAGTCATATTAAATTACTTTTCTTTTCTTTTTGGAGGATAGGTATATCTCATATAAGTGGAAAAGACGAAGAAGGCCCAAGATAGAAAATATTTTGGAAAGTTAATTAAAATTTTATTTTTACTAACATTGATTGCACACTAAGATATAAGGAACTTATAAGATATAAGTTCTTTAGTTGCATTTTCTTATTTAATCCTGATGCAACCTAATAAAGTAGAAATTTTTCTATGTTCTGATAAATATAATAGATTCTGTATTCAAAACTTTTTCTCACTGCAAAACACTAAAGAATGATAGATAAGTTACAACAGGGAGAGCTGAGCTCTCAAGAAATTCAGGAGAATCTTCAGTACCCCAAGATGACAGGAACAAAAGCCAGAGTAATAAGCCTGCACTGAAGTCAGATACCTTAGAGACATTTGCTGATCGATGGTACCTGAATCCTGAAGTTTTACTATCTCTTCAATGAAACAGAACAACTCCTAAGGCATATGGTGTGGTGGTGGTGATGGGGAGGAGGTTGGAAGGCAGACAGCTACAGAAAGCTAGAATCTTCAAAGAGCTTCAGGGAAAAAAACAATGTGTCTGCCATGTTTGAACTGTACACAGGAATAAAGGTTCCTCTGATAATATTTAGCCATGAATGATCCCCTCACATAGGATAGTAAACCTACTGTTGTATATAACAGAAGGAAATACAAATATTCCTGGAAAAATGTCCATTGAACCAAGATTCTCAGGATTCCCATAAACAGAGATTGGTCAAATATAAACTCACAGTATAAAATCACCAATCACAATAGTAACCAAGCTAGCATGGGTGAGACTCAGCAAGAAAGAGAATTAGAAAACAGGGGTTACAGGTATTGGAATAATCAGAGACAGAATATAAAGCAAACATGCTTAAAATGTTAACAGAAATAAAAATATTATAAACTTGAGCAAAAAACAAAAATATACTAATATAATTAGCTACAATGGAAAAATAAAACAAAACTCATGAAAGTAAAATATGTAGTTGAAATTGAAGAACAAGGATTTAACCAATTGTTTGGCATATCAGACAAAACTTAAAAGAGAATTGATAGCCTAGAAGATAGATATGAATAAATTAAGCACGATATAGCACAGGAGGAAAAATAAATATTTTTATTTATTTATAGGAAGAAAAAAATACCAAGAAATTATGAGATACAGAAGATAGGAGAAAGTTCTTTTAGTATATTTAGAATTTTAGGAGAGAATAGAATGAAGGAGGGAAAGACAGTACTAGGCAATAAGACCAATCTCAAGTTGTAAAAGAATTGGTGTATTTTACTTCACATTATTTGACAACAATGAAATTAAGTTACAAATAATAATAAAAGATAACTAAGAACAACTTCACTTAATTGGCATCGAGAAGAGTGCTTCCAAATTACCAATTTGGAAATCACAATAGAAAGTAACCTTTGTTTTTACTGAATAAGAATAAAAGGAAAAAGACGCACAAATAATTCATAAAGATCAAAACAAGAGATTTACTGCAGATAATAGGAAAGTTAATTCATTTAAACAACTTAATAAAAAATGGAACACTTTTAAAAGAAAATTATAACAACATTGATTCTAGAAGTATTAGAAAGCCTAAATTATTCTATAGTTACTAAATGAATTACACCAAGAATTAAACACATACCCATCAAGAAAAACCAAGTCCCATGTTTTACAGATAAATTTTATAAACAAAGAACAGATAATTGAATCTTCTAAAAGCTATTCCAGAGAATAGAAAAACTAGGTAATAGGCCATACTTCATTTTTATGAGGTTGGTAGATTGAAGGCGGGAGGAGAAGAGGACAACAGAGGATGAGATGATTGGATGGCATCATTGACTCCATGGACATGAGTGAGTAAGCTCTGGGAGTTGGTGATGAACAGGGAAGTCTGGCGTGCTGCAGTCCATGGGGTTGCAAAGAGTCGGACACAACTGAGCAACTGAACTGAACTGCACTGATAACTTTTGGGACTGATATCAGAGTAAGGCAGCACAAGAAAGAAAATATGTAGACAAATTTCACTCAAGGATTTAGATGCAAAACCTAAAACAAAGTATTAGTAACTTAGGCTTCCCGTGTGGGGCTACAGGTATAGAACCCACTTGCCAATGCAGGAGACATAAGAGAGGCGGGTTCGATCCCTGTAGGGAAGATCTCCTAGAGAAGGGCATGACAACACAATCCAGTATTCTTGATTGGAGAATCCCATGGACAGAGGAGCCTGGCGGGCTACAGTCCATAGGATCTCAAAGAGTCAGATCAACTGAAGCATCTTAGCATTAGCAACTTAAACCTAAAACAAAGCATAAGAAAGGAATAGAGTAGGAAGTAGAATTTCTTTTGGCTGATTAAGCATACCTTTCGGAAATATACTATGTGGTGTAGCATTAGACGTATTCTCTCTAAAATCATGAATGAGATGAGTATACACTCTATTCCCTCATCTCTGAAATATTATACTATAGTTCTAGCCAGTTCATTGGTAAACAAAAAGGTAATTAAGGGCAAAAAATTTAGTAAGTTTTGTTTAATATTTGCAGATAATTTAGTTGTCAACATAGAAAAACAAAGAAAATCTACATATTATTAAAATTAATCAAGTACACAGAAGTAAAAGCAGTTAAATAACTTAATAACATTCTTATACACCTGCAAAAATTGAAAACACAATTTGAAAATATGCCATTAACATTAGCTACCATCCATAAAAGCACAACTACAATAGCAACAAAGTGAGGTACCTATGGAAGGACTGATGCTGAAGCTGAAACTCCAATACTTTGGCCCCCTCATGCAAAGTGTTGACTCATTGGAAAAGATGCTGATGCTGGGAGGGATTGGGGGCAGGAGGAGGAGGGGACGACAGAGGATGAGATGGCTGGATGGCATCACCGACTCGATGGACATGAGTTTGAATAAAAACTCCAGGAGATGGTGATGGACAGGGAGGCCTGACATCCTGCAATTCATGGGGTCGCAAAGAGTCAGACACGACTGAGCGACTGAACTGAACTGAACTGAAGGCACCTATGTGAAAAAAATCTACTACAAGTTGTTTATGGCATTAATGGATAAAATCAAGAACTTTATTAAAAGGTAATCTAAGTAAATGGAAAGTTATGTCATATTCATGATGGTTAAAAAAGATGAGTAACATAAAGATGTCTGTTCTTTTGAAATTATAATTTCAATACAATTCCAATAAAATTCCACAATAATTTTGGATATAGATATGGGTACAGGATGGAAAGTTTGATTCAAAGTTAATACATAACAGTAAAAGGCTGAGTATGGTCAAGAGATTTTTAAGGAAGAATAAAGTAGAGGATGATCTAGCACGTATCACATTTGTTGCAAAAATTAGGACATTGTATTTTTGGAACAGAAATAGACAAATAGACCAAGAGAATAGAGAACCCAAAAGCAAACTCACGTGTATGTGAAAACAAGATGTATGACAGAAGAGACTGTACGTCAGGGGGTGAAAGATTAGACTATAAAATGAATGGTATTAGGTAATTTTTTCTGACAGTAACATTTAACCTGGATTCCTATCTCACATAATATACTCAAAAGCCAAATCTAGAACTCATGAACTAAATATAAAACTCAAGAGAGTGTTGACTGATATCATTACAACATTTAAGTAGACAAAGATTTCTTTTTTTTTTTCAAAGATTTCTTAAACAAGACAGAAAATGCACAGAACAAAGAGAAATATTTACATTAAACTGAAAAATGTAAATTCATTAAAGACCACCTTTATAAGGTAAAATTTTGAGCCAATGATTGAGAAAAAATATTTTTAATAATACAAAGGACAAAAGATTAACATCTATAGTAGATAATAGACATTAAAGATTAGTAAAAACAAAACAAAAACAAATTGGACTTCCCTAGTGATGCACTGGTTAAAACTCTATGCTTCCAATACAGGGGGATCCAGATCCTTCCCTGGTCAGGGAATTAAGATCTCAGTTGTCACAGGGTATGTTCAAAAAAAACAAAAAACCACAACACACATACACAAAGAACCCAATTTAAAGGTAAGCAAAAGATAAGAACAAGTAATTCGCAGTTAAGAAAAGTGAAACAGCACTCAACCTTGATGAAGCAATGGGAACCTACACATTATTAGTGACTGTGTTAGTTTCCCCAGGGTGCCATAATAAGGTGCCCCAACCTGCTGACTTAACTCAGCAGAAGTGTATTGTCTCAGAATTCTGGAAGGTAGACATCTGAAATGAAAGTGTTGGTTCAGTACAAACACTCTGATAGCTCTAGGGGAGAGTCCATGTGTTTGTTTAAGCTTCTGGTGACTGGCAGCGGCCCTTGGCATTACTTGGATTGCGGCAGTATAATGCCAACTTCTGTATCTGTCTTCAGATGGTGTCCCTCCCTGTGTGTCTGTCCAAATTCCCCTCAACTTATAAGAACATCAGTCATTTGATTAGGGCTTGCCCTAATCTTGTATGACCTCTTTTCAATTTAATTACATCGGCAAAGATCCTAGTTCCAAATAAGATCACAGTCCCAGAGACTGAATCCTTTATCCTTTTGGGTGACATAATTCAACCTACAAAAATGGTTATGAAATTTTACACAACTAGTTTGGAGAAGAATTAGGCCATATCTACTAAGATTGAATCTGGGTATATCAAAGGATCCAATAATTTCATTTCTGGATGCTTACATTTTGCTACTCTAAGTATTGTCTATGAATCAGCAGTATCAGTGTCACCTGGGAACTCAGCAGACATGCAGTCTTGGGCTCTACTCCATACCTGTGGTGTTAAAATCTGTATTTTAAACAAAATCCCCATGTGCTTTGTTTGAAAAACACTAATCTAGTCTATTCTAAGTTACACAGATGTTTTTTAAAAAGAGATATAAACATTAATGCTCATAGCAGGATTATTTATAAAAGCAAATGTTTGAAAAAGATTTAAAAATTCAATAATCAGAGAATGGATATATAATTTGTGGCATTAGTCATATAATTTAAATCTACAGTGAAAATAAATGAACTAGTGGTGCTTTTATCAATACAAGTGAATTTCACAAAGATAATGTCAAGCAAGAGAAGGAATTTGTAGAACATTACAGAGAGAATGATACCATTTCTATATTGCTTAGTGACATGTGTCATTCATGGGAATGAAAACTCCTAAATTCAAGAGGAAAGAGAGCTTCAATGGAATCATATTGTTCTTTTTCACGAGTTTTCTTAAGTATATAAGTATTTCATATATTAATATTTATACTACATCTGCATAAAACAATGGAAAGAAATAAGAAAAATTCACGGCTAGTATATGGCAGCATAGCTATTTGAATCCAAAACTGTGGCCCTGAGTCACTACACCCACCTATCAAATTACTATCTCAACTAATGGCACAGTTATAGACTCATATTTTGTACTCACAATAGTTGCTTTTACATGTATCATGTTTTTAAAGAAGATTAAAATAACTCATTTGGCATTGGTTTTAATTTTATAACAAAAAAGGTTACTTGCCAAAACAAAATAATGCTTAGGTCTTTACCCCCAAATTATTGTTAAATACAGTAATTAAATCTTGTTTCAAATAAATATTATGCTAAACTTAATTTTCAACTATCCTTCAATTAACAGAAAATACTGAGTTAACATTCCAAAGATTTTTCTCATCTCAACTTATCCTTTCAGGAATGAGCCATGAAAATATTGTCAGAAAGAGAGCAATGTAGAGGAGGTGAACTCAGGAAAGCACATTTTTGAACACCTGTCACGCTAATCTGATGAAAATTACTACCTTTTGGGTTTTGCTGTACTTTTAAGCATTTTATTGAGATCTATGATTTTCAATTATTTATTTATACTTTTGAACAAATGGTTGAGCTCCCAGAGAAGAGCAGACCCCTTTTCCTCAGTGATTACTGAACTTTTGTTGATATGTTCATCACCACCTCCCAATAACTTTTCTTTTTTATTGTGGCCACACTCTGTGGCTTGTGGGATTTTAGTTCCCCCACTGGGAACTGAACCCGGGCCCTTGGCAGTGAAAGCATGGAGTCCTAACCCCTGTACCACCAGGGCATTCCCAATAAGTTTTGATTTAAGTCAAGAAGTTCCAGAATGCAGAGGATTCTTCATTCTGTACTTTCTTCACTTGTATTCAGAATTTCCTAAAGAATTGGAAGATTACCAAATAATTTGAAGAACAGAGAGAATGTCACATCTGAAACTGATCAGGACCCTGCTGGGCCTTCCAAGGGACAGACGCTGCTGTGTTTCTGTCTCTTGTTTGTACAAAAGCTTTAGCATCTTAGACCTTCACGAGTTGCAATGAACAAATTTAATCACAGAACTAAAAAAAATGCCGAAGCAAAGGTAAACAGTAAAACAAGACAAAATAATAATAGTTTAGCCATGAAACAAAGTCAAGGGCCTTTAACGCCTCTGTAAGGTCTATAGATAATACCTTGGGTCATATCCTTGAGTTGTTTTGCAGATACTAAAAGCCCCAGTAGGTGGAAAAAGTTAACTATTGACCACCAGGCACATAGACCCCCAGACCAGTTGGGACTAGAAGGGATGATGTTGACTCCAGAAATGCCCTGCAGTTCCCTCACCACCAATAAACCCAGAAGATTTTCCAACTAATCAGTCACCCTGCAACCCTCTCCCTCACACTGTCTTTAAAAATACTTCCCTGAGAGCCATCAAAGAGTTCAGTTGCTTTGAGCATGAGCTGCTGGGTCTCCTTGCTCAGCCTCACATTGGGCAGCTCGCAATAAGGGGCTCCACTATCTTTCGCCACAACTTGGTGTGAGTAGATTGGCTTTGCTGCACATAGTGGGCTAGCAGACCCAAGTTTGGTTTGGTAACTCATCCACATGAAATTGTTTTCAAAATAAATCCTCACCAGAAAGGGTCTTAATTATTTTTTTTCAAGCACTTACTCTTTCACTAAATCTACATAATTCTCTTTCTCTACACTTCTCAGCAATTATCAGTAGAGAGAGAGAATTAATATTATTACTTTGCAACACAATTACTACTATTATTGCTTGACCTTTTCTGGGTGTTTTTTATGGGCCAGCAAAATCACTTTTTCACAAGTCTATTTTGCACTCATTTTACTACTGAGAAAACAAGTTAATTAACTTGCCCAAAGTCACACACTAAATGAATAGGCATTACTTTTTTTTCTTTCTTTCTCTACATGCTGTGCTTTCAACATTGTGTTAAATGAACCAAATCAATCTTACAGTTACTGAAGCAGAGACCGAGGCTTCCATCATTTGTGTTTTCCCACTAAAGACCTAGTACAGTTCTGGGTATTGCACAAGTGTCTGGCATATAGAAATAGCAGCTAAGGAATGCTACCATCTGAGGAGGGTGAATGGTGAGAATTATATACACACACAAAAAATTGGGCTCAGTTTTAAAGAATTTTTTTCTCTTGCATTTTGGTTGCATTTCTTATAAAGAACAGTTCATTCTTGCTGATAATCAGAAGACCACACTTCCTAAATTATCTAAACACAATTTCTCCTTGAAGTTTTTTTTTTTTTAATCCTTAAAAAATTCCAGTAAAAAAAAAAAATCACAGTTCTGGAGAAACTACAATTGCCTTGTTGCTTTAGTATTTGAAGATTGGGGTGAATTAAATTCAGAATGATATTTTTAATTAAAAAATAATCTAGCCTGGTGCTCTGTGATGACCTAGAGAGGTAGGGTGGGGGGAAGGGAGGGAGGCTCCAGAGTGAGGAGCTATATGTATAATTATGGCTGATCCCAGTTGTGTATGGCAGAAACCAACACAACATTGTGAAAATTAAAAAACAAAAAATAATCTATCTTAGTTTTGTTATGTAATTATTTTAAAATATAAAAACACTTTAAAATAGTTCAAAAATTTATTTTTGTAATTTAAGCCAATTTTCAATGATTTCTTCTATAGGTTATTCCCTCACTTATGGAAAAATCAGCCACAATTTGGGGATTATGGATAAATATACCAATTATTGAGGAGACCCAACCATTACTGAACTTTTGGTAATGATGAGGCAGTCAGGTTTACAGAATAGCTCCAGCCTAACATCTTTTTAATCTTATGTCTCTGGGTAAAGAACTACATTGAAATGCTTGGCGTGTATCAAATTTCCTGTGAAGATGTTAAAAATCTTTATCTCCCATAACCTATTTTAGGGAAATATCACATGATAGATGATGCATCAAACCCTAGATCCATAAAAGCAGAATGACTAGAAGTTTTGTTCTCAAATGATGTCATCAATAATACTTGCTCTTAGGCTAGTGTTTCTTTAGCCTAATTTCAGAGTCCTCAAAGAATATAGCCTAACTCTATCTAGGATCTTCTGTTTGTACCATCTCTTCTGGCACATCTGGGATTCTGTATCATTAAGAGTTAAATGTAGAAGAACTGGTAAAGTGTGAACATAAGGAAATGCAACATCACTGTGCTTTTGATATATATCACAATATTTTTAGCTTAATAAAAAGTTTTACCTAATTATCTATTAGTCATATGAAGGTTGTAGGACCATAGTCAGTGCTGAATATCCTTTATACTTCTATTTTCTTCCTAGTGTTTATAAACGGTCTATATATTCCCATTGAAATGAAATGTTTGAGATATTATATACACTATTTCTAAGAAAAACATGAGCTACTTGAGAGATTTTTCAACTTGAATAAAGAAAAAGCTGTGCTGTAAAATATTAAAGCAGAATAGCAAGTGCCAGATCTCAGAAATATTAACACTAGATTAACAGCATTTCAGCTTTCAGAAAAATAAATTTGTCAGTTATTAAACAGTTATTGTGTTTAGTAATAATGAGTGCACAGTTGCTAACTGACACATTTGCTGACTTGCCCTATGTTGACATGTACTAAGTTTGACAAAATCCTTATTCAAGTTTGTACTTGACATGTTAATATTTTCGAATTCAGATTTCTTTTATTTTACTCTTTGTTTATGTTATCAGCTATATTTCCCAAGTTTTCTCTTTGGAGAATCTAGATTATAATTATTTTTCTATTAAATTTTGCTGGAACTGCAACTGTATTTTAATAAAGTTACTTAGCTTTGTATTTGTGAGGAGATTTTAAAGGGGAGAATGAGTACCCACACAAATTTTTAAAAAAAGACATCTTCAGAGTCTGTAGCCAGTATCACCATATGTACTTATCTTTTTCTTTTCAATGCCTTGAATCATTATAAATGTCAGGTTCATTGTTGTGGCATGCTGAAATGATTGAGTGGGAACTGTGCCTAGCACGGCATTGTAAAACAATCCATCTCCAAACACATCGACCTGTACAACAAGATTTTCTCTGACACTTTTATGATTGCTTTTTTGTTTGGTCTTGGAGCATTTAGACCTCAAATTTGAACACAATATTAAGACTATTGCTATTCTGTAGTGAATCTGTGCACGTTATCTAGATTCATCTACTTTGGGGATTGCGTTCTGTACTTTACATCAGTCCTGTAATCAGAATCTATAAGTCAATTTTGTTATATGTTATTCTAGTGGAGTAGAAATCCCATTCTTTATCTAGGTGCAAATGGAATTAAATTTGGTTTCCTTGGTAAAGGAACAGCTTAGATAACCAACACATAGCAGTCTTTTTATCTTCTATGTTAAGTCATCCCCATTTGGAAAATCCAATAATGCTTTTCCCCATTGATGAATATGTGCAAATGTATGAGTTCCAAAGTTCAGCATATGTTAGCACAAAATCAACACAAGTCAAGGTGTTTGCCTAGGTCTATTAAAATTGCAGATGAATGATATTGCAGGCTTTCCAAAAAAGCCAGAAAACATAATGGACTTGATATAGAGGATTAAAAGCAAAAGACGATACTAAAAGAAATATCTGAATAAAATAGAAAACTCAAAGTTACTTTTCTTTTAATAACCGTCTTTCTTTATTGAAGTGGAATTTCCTCAATACACGCTATTTTCTGCAAGACAAGGGTTTCTAAATGGCGCTCTAAAGCATTTGCCGGTAGGTGGCGACATAAGTCCTTATTGCCTAGAGCTGTCCCAGGTACTGAACACAGTTTCTGCGCCCAAAAGAACTCTGCAACCAGCGACCAGGACTGCCACCAAGTTCTCCATAAAGGCCCGAAAACCGGTAGGAAAAGCAAAAGGCCATTAAAAAATGCCCAACCTCATTTATAACACAAAATAAAAAAAAAATTCTCTCCCCTAAATTTACTCGGCACAAAGCTGTGGAAGATGACAATGTTTACTGAAATTAAAAAGGCAATGGTAATGGAAAGGCAAGCTCTGGAATTTGGTAATGGACAGGGAAGCCTGGCGTGCCGCAGTCCACCGGGTCGCAAAGAGTCAGATACGACTGAGCGACTGAACTGAACTGAATGGAAAGGCAAGTGTGTGTGTGTGTGTCTGTGTGTAGAATACATCCCGAATTGGTTTTTCTTCACTTTGAAATGCAGTTTTTCACCTCTCCTTTGACGTGTCCTTTTTAATTGCTTTCTCACCCAATTCCTCGAGGTTAGAAAAAAAGAGTCAGAGGCAAAGGAGTCGAGCTGGACTGTGAGATGACAAACGGGGGTGATTTATAAAAAGCGAAGACACACTCCATCTTCCTTCCATCTATTAGTAATAATTTACAGACTGACCCAGGACTGTCCACGTCCCCATTCAGGCTCCTTATGCCTCCTCTTTTCTTGTCCTATTGCCACTCAGTGATGCTGAGTCTACTAAAGAATTTGACAAATACGAAGCAATGTATGTGGTTAGATTTCTCTCCCTCTCTCTCTCTCTCGAGTTTGGCTGGGTGGGAGGCGGAGTTATTTTTTGTAATGTTGGTCTGATCGGCAGATCGGGTGTGTGGAAGTGAGTTCTGAGTCTCGGTCGACCAAAAGGGACTTGAACGCAAAGAGGCAGAGCTAGGGGGAGAGCAGGGCGGGGAACCGGGGGAAAGAGGCACTCAGGGTTGGGGAAGTGTTAGGAGCGGAGGGTTAGCGTAGGAGGGAGGGAGCCTGGCTGTCGGAGCAACACCGGAGAGATAAAGGAGAGTGAGAAAAGGAGACGGAGGGGATGACTAGTGGGAGAAAGAGGGAGACGGACGAGGGTTAAGAGAAGAGAAGAGAGTGGAGGGAAGAGTAGGAGAGGAGGGGGAGAAGCAAGGAAGAGGAGGGTTGCAGAGTGACTGTGGAAGCCGGTATTTCTCTATTCCAGATACTTCTAAGACTGGAGACTCTTTGCTGGGGGGGAGACTCCGAGTGGTATGGCAGCCAGTTAGGCAGCGGCAAAGTGTAATGGACAGCAAGAGACAGACGTTCCAGCCACCTTTCCGCCGCCCGGAGATCCCGGAGCTGTTTCTCCAGCCAATTTATTTCCCAGCTGGAGTCTCTGAGCGCGCTGCACTGCGAGAGCCCAGGGAGCGCCTAGAAGCTAGCTGCTTCTGCGAGACGCTTTCGGCTGAGCAGTAAGAACTTCCTGCCTGAGTCCCCGCGTCCTCTCCCGGCTGAAACGCCCCAGGAAACCGCGGCTGGAGACCCCAGGGGGAGGGGCGAGGGGGAACCTGGAGCCGCTCTTTCTCCCCTCCCCCTCCCCTGCCGGCGCGCAAGCATGGATGTGCTCGGCCCCGGACAGGGCAATAACACCACGTCGTCCCAGGGTCCCTTCGGGACACGCGGCAACACTACTGGCATCTCCGACGTGACCTTCAGCTATCAAGTAATCACCTCTCTAGTGCTGGGCACGCTCATCTTCTGCGCGGTGCTGGGCAATGCGTGCGTAGTGGCGGCCATCGCCCTGGAGCGCTCCCTGCAGAACGTGGCGAACTATCTCATAGGCTCGCTGGCCATCACCGACCTCATGGTGTCGGTGCTGGTGCTGCCCATGGCCGCGTTGTACCAGGTGCTCAACAAGTGGACTCTGGGACAGGTCACCTGTGACCTGTTCATCGCCCTCGACGTGCTGTGCTGCACCTCGTCCATTCTGCACCTGTGCGCTATCGCGCTGGATAGATACTGGGCCATCACCGACCCCATCGACTACGTGAACAAGAGGACGCCCCGGCGCGCAGCCGCGCTCATCTCGCTCACCTGGCTCATTGGCTTCCTCATCTCCATCCCGCCCATGCTGGGCTGGCGCACCCCGGAAGACCGCTCGGACCCGGACGCGTGCACCATCAGCAAGGACCACGGCTACACTATTTACTCCACCTTCGGCGCGTTCTACATCCCTCTGCTGCTCATGCTGGTTCTCTACGGGCGCATCTTTCGAGCCGCGCGATTCCGCATCCGCAAGACAGTCAAGAAGGTGGACAAGAAGGCAGCCAACCACCGCCTTGCGGCGTCGCCGGCCCCGCAGCCCAGAAAGAGCGTGAGTGGTGAGTCGGATAGCAGAGACTGGAGGCAGGGCACGGAGAACAAGGTAACAGGGGCTCCGTGCGCCAATGGAGCCGTGAGGCAGGGCGAAGAAGGCGCCGCCCTGGAGGTGATTGAAGTGCACCGGGTGGGCAACTCCAAAGAGCACCTTCCGCTGCCCAGCGAAGCCGGTGCTGTCCCCTACGTCCCCGCCTCCTTCGAGAAGAAGAATGAGCGCAACGCCGAGGCCAAGCGCAAGATGGCCCTGGCCCGCGAGAGGAAGACGGTGAAGACTCTGGGCATCATCATGGGCACCTTCATCCTCTGCTGGTTGCCCTTCTTCATCGTGGCCCTAGTCCTGCCCTTCTGCGAAAGCAGCTGCCACATGCCTACTCTGTTGGGGGCCATAATCAACTGGCTGGGCTATTCCAACTCTCTGCTTAACCCTGTCATTTACGCCTACTTCAACAAGGACTTCCAAAACGCGTTTAAGAAGATCATCAAGTGCAAGTTCTGCCGCCGATGATGATGGAGTAGCGGCGAGTAGGCCCACCCCATTCATTCTGCCTCCCCTAGTCCTTGGAATCAAAACCTTTGCTACTTTCCCTCTGACATTCACAGCTGCTCGGCGCGCTGCTTCCAGACCTTCATCCTCCCAAGCCTCTCCCAAACCACAATCCCCAGCGGGGAAGGAGGGCGCTCTGCGTAAAGAGGCTCTAGCCTCCAGGCAAGAGAGAAACCCCTGCGCTCTGTGAGAGGCGACTTTGGCTCAAACTGGCTTCAGAATCAGTTTGATTCCAGCAATTGCCTCCTGCTTCTTCTGCCTCCAAATCTTCGCGGCGGAACTTTAAGTTTCAGCCGTTAAAGGCAAAAGAAAAATCCACACGAAAAAGAACCTGTACACCCAGCCGCTGCGCCCATAAAAGGCTCCCACGCGATCAACTGCTACAACTTGAACTTAATGTTCAGGACTTTGCTTCATTTCCCAGTAAACCCACCCCCGCCCCGTCTTCTCATCCTTCCTTTCCCATCTTCCCTTTATGCCCTCGCCAGTCCTAATGCACTGATTTGCTAGTTGGAAAAGCTGGGAGGGTCTGCTTTTCCTGATACCTAAGGTGTCCCGGGGAGTCTCCGTCTGCTGGCGTGCGCTCCCAGAGTAACTCTCCCGAAAACAGCCTCATGCTTTGTTTTCTTGGATTCAAAACAAGTGGCTAGAGGTTGTCTGAATGGACCAGTAAGTACAAGGCTGGGCCAGAGGGAGAGAGCGAGGGAGAGCGGAACGAATTTATCCTTGCCTGCCTTGGTGTCAGCTCTCACCAAAGAAACTGACATTCATTGGGAAGGGAGAGCGGACTTGTTCGTACAGGTTGCCCGCGCGTCTGTACGAGCTGGTATCTCCACTTACCTACTGTGGGTGGCGCCCGCCGGCCACGTTGCGTGAGCCCAGCGGGGGCGCCGAGGGCCGAGGATCCGCGCACCTTCGCGGCTGTCTGAGGTCTGGTTTGTGCTGGGCGGGTGCACTGAAAACTAATCCCAACTGGAGCCATCCCGCCTACGCCCCAGGACTTACTCAAGCGAGGGTGTGTGGGCTTGGTCGCTCAGTCCGGTTTTTCGGACCTCATGGACTGTAGCCCGCCAGGCTCCTCTATAAGTGGGATTTTCCTGGCAAGAATACTGGAGTGGATTGCCATTCCCTTCTCCAGGGCATCTTCCCGACGCAGGGATCAAACCCAGGTCTCCTACACTGGAGGAGGATTCTTACCGTCTGAGCCCCCAGGGACGCCCAACAGATGAAGTTAATGGAAGCCACAGCTTCCAGAGCAGCTCTAGGGACTAGAAAAACTAGCAAGTCCCAAGGGTGCCATTGTCCGGGTGGGCCCGAGCTCTGGCTGGCCCTCCCCTTGGAACCTGAAAGGAGAAGTTTATCCAATGGAAGCAGATTTTTTTCCTCCTAATTCACTCCCTCCTCCTTTTCCGAAAGGAAAATAGATCTATTTCGCACCCTGACACTGAACAAGATTTGTTCTGCAGAATGTCCAGGACACTTGGTTACCAAGATTTTGTTTCCAAAAGGGAAATCAGGACTTTCAGTAGAATGGGCCCCCACAGGTTTAGCACTATCTGTGACCTCAGAAGTGCTTATGTTACATAGAGGCCCTAGGGCGGTAGAGGATTAGTTGGTTAGATAGCATCATTAACTCAATGGGCAGAAGTCTGAGAAAACTCTGGGAGATGGTGAAGGACAGGGAAGCCTGGCATGCTGCAGTCCATGGGGTCGCAAAGAGTAGGGCACGGCTTGGCGACTGAACAACAATAAGGGACTCACTAGGGGTGCTTTCTCTGCGGAGTCCAGGGGACTCCTGTACACGGCTCCTTGCCCCGACTGTCCTGCAACACAGGTTTGCCCAGAAACCGGCCTCGTCATTTTAATGTATGGAGCACTCCAAGCTTTCTTCTTAAAAAGTCCTTCTTTCAGCCTTGCCACTCCTGCTGAAAAACCGGTTTTCTTTACTGCCCCCAGAAGGGAAGTTTTTCAGCTCCATTTGAATGTAAGTTTCCATCCATGTGACCAGGATCAAGAAGTTTGTTATAATTAGAGCTAGCCTCTAACTTTCTGATGAATGACGGGTTTCTTTTCCAATAATTGCACAAAGTTAATGATTCTTACTCCCTTCTCTGTTCATGCTTACCTTTGGAATGATTCCTTGGGCTGTTTTTAGAACTGTGTTAAAAAAAGTTGCAAATGAAAAAAGTTCACTTATGTTAAAATGAAGAATGTGAAAAGACAGCTCTATCACTTGTAGCCCATTTATTCGTCAAACTGAACAAAACCTCCCTTTGGTATCTTTTTCTCAGACCTAAACCAAGAGTAAGCATCACATCCCCTTAAAAGAGAGAAACCTATAAGCGTTCTGGGAACTCAGTGGATGATTTTTCTATGCATAAGTAATGCTTTTCTTTTTTTAAGGTGTTTTTTTTTTTTTTTTGATGTGGTCCATTTTTTAAGTCTTTATTGACTTTGTTACATTATTGCTTCTGTTTTATGTTTTGTTTTGGGGGAGCTAGAGGCATGTGGGATTCTTAGCTTTACCACCAGAGGTCAAACACACACCCCCAGCACTGGGAGGGGAAATCCTAACCACTGAACCTGCCAGGGAAGCTTGGCATAAATAATGCTTAAAAGGGGCTATGGTGGATAAAATGAGAGAGATTTCTCCAGTCCATCACTTATTTATTTGAAAATTCAAATTTTTTTTTCTCACAATGGTTTAAGTAGAGCTATATGAAAAACCAAACTTTGCTGTATGTCTTCCTATATTTTAAGGACAAATTCTCTAGATAAAATAATTCAAGTCCCGTATTGCTCATCTAAATTTTACCTTGATCAGCATTTGAAGTCTTGAGAGTTCTATTTATTTGTATCTTTTGAGGGACTATGTCAATGGCTTTGGGACCTTTGTTCTTCCTGCCTTGAAGGATTTACACACAATTGGGGAAGAAGCATCTAATTAGAGTGTAATTGCCAAAACAATAGAGAGATTTGAGGAATAAGTGCAAAAGAGCTGCAAGAGCCCCTGATGCTTTTTTTTTTTCTTTTAAAGTATTGTATTAAGGTAAAGTATATATGCATCAAAATTGCCCTTCACCCTTCCCTGTGACAATAAAGGACTTTAATAATGGTAATGCTACAATAAACTGATATCAGTAACATATACATCTTTATTTTAATCATAATCACTGTCTGCTTGTATTTATTTGTATAATTTTAAAGTTGAAGTTAAAAAAAAAATACTGTTATCAGGAGAAGATCCTGCTATACACATCAGGGATCTGACACTTAGAGAAATAAATTTCATTTTAGCACAGAAACTCATGCTAGATGAGTGATTTCTTTTTTAAAAATTCCTGTCTCTGGAAAGAGAAGGTGACATTTCATCTTTTAACCTTGAAACCATGCATTTTCCCTGACTGACATCTACAGAGAAGATTTAGACGTCTGTCTAATTAATATGGACAGGGTGGGGGACTTGCAGAAGAGAAATGCAGATTTTAAAAAAGCGCCGGGGGCCTGTGTTGCCTTTTTAGCGCAGTTGACGGTGATGAGCCCCCTTCCCTGTCTTCTCCACAATGTCCAGCTGGAAGAAAATAGCCTCCCTGGTTTCAAATGAAGCAACACATTGTTTTGAGGTTCGTCACTTAATTGAAAGTGAAGGGGCATTTTCCTTTCTGGCTGGGTCTCACTTGATAGTGGGGTTTTTTATGGAAGATCTATTACTACATTAAGATTGATTCAAATGCTCTCTTTTCCCTGTGGAATCATCAGTGAGGCCTCTTGTTTCCCATGTTATATTTGTTAATTTCACTGTTTTCTGGTGTCAGAATGATGGTTGTAGGGCAAAGTTAAACCCAAGTAAGCCTCAAGGGGCAAACAAAGTCAGAGCTATTATGGCCACAGAAGAGGACACTGTGAAGCCTAATTTAGGCAATGTATGTACATACATATTCTCCTGATAATGAAAAGTCAAGATAAGAATCGAGATAACAAGAACTGTACGGAGTTTTTCATTTGAAAAGTATTACATAAACACATTCCTGACCTTGAGTAAAATGATGCATTTGGTACATTTGTCTTCTAGATTATAGATATCGCCCTTCTTGGCCTTTGCTTTATGCTCTGGCATCTTTTCCTCCAAGGAGACAGTGGCTTTCTGTTTTCTACAGGGCTTCTTGAGCCTGTATCAACACTCCAATTAAGAAAGAGTGTTGTTATCAGTCACTTTCAGTGCGACTAACAAGCCCCGATAAACAATTAGCAGCTGTCGCATGTCAGGCTCTTTTGGATAATGTTGAAATATGGGACTATAATATAAACTGCTATAGACACCCTGAAGGCATTTTCAACCTACTTGGGTATTCAAGAATATACTGCTAGGGCTAATCAGTAAACACTCAGCAGAATATAGGTATCATCTAAACACAGGTGTGGTTATAAGAATTTGGAGGACAATGATCATTGTGGGCTGGGGGATGGTAGGGAAGATTGGGTAAAGAAAACTGTGTAGAACATCCAGGATTGAGCTCTGAGCACATGAGGAGTTATAGAAAAAGGCAGATATTTTTCATGAGGTGACAAAGATAGCCCAATTCCCTCTATCAAGTGGGGGCCTGGAATGAAATTTTTATCTGGATTCCTTACATGCATCAGTCTGGATTGATTATGAAGGTAGTGATTCTAAAGAAAGATGCAGACTCAAAACTTCCCATGCGTTATAACAACATGAAGAGTCTGGGAAGAGAGAGAAGATGAATCTAAAGCCAAAGGACTGGGGATTAGGGTAGCTAGATAAGAGGAAGAATGTTCTGAGCAGAGTAAGAGGCAGAGCGCTTGAATAAGAAGAAACTCATCAAACCATTAAAGAGTGACAATAGGGCGACCAGGGGTAGGTACAAGATAATGACTCACATTTACGTAATGTTTGTGATTTTGTCCAGTGGTTTTCACATATAAGGTGGAAGTGTTAGTCACTTAGTCATGTCCAACTCTTTGCAACCCTATGGACTATAGCCCACCAGGTTCCTCTGTGCATGGATTTCTTCAGGCAAGAATACTTCAGTGGGTAGTTATTCCCTTCTCCAGCGGGTATTCCTGACTCAGGGATCACACCCAGGTCTCCTGATGGCAGGCAGATTCTTTACTGTCTTTACTGCACAAGGGAAGCCCCTCAAATTTTGAAGTGGGTAGCCATGGTGGTTCGGATGGTAAAAAATCTGCTGCAGTGAAGGAGACCCAGGTTTGATCCCTCACCAGGAAGATCCCCTGGAAAAGGGAATGGCGACCCACTCTAGTATTCTTACCTGGAGAATTCCATAGATAGAGGATCCATGGGGTCATAAAGAGTTGGACATGGCTGAGCAAATTTCACACATAAGAAACATATAAATTTGAGATAGCAAATCCTTCTGGAAATACTAATTAGACCATTTTAGCCAAAGCAGAAGAGTCACACACTAATGGGTACATACATTAATGCTTGAGATCCTGTATGGAATCATCATAACACCAGGCTGAAAACTAGACTTATGGTTTTCATTCATGGGGACCACTATCAATGAAAGCAGATATGTACTGTTTGGAGGTAATTTCAATGATGCAGGTTTGAAACAATAAATGCCTGAATGTGGGATGCTGGTAAGACTGAAAAATACGTCAGAGAGAGAACTGGCAAGACTTGGTGCCTAGATGTGAAGAAGAAGGGAGCTGAAGATGCTGACGAGGTTTTTTTGCTTGTTTGTTTTATAGATCATCTAATCTTTTGTTAATTAATTAGCTTATTTATTTTTGGCTGTGCTGAGCCTGCATTGCTGCACGAGGGCTTTCTCTAGACGCGATGAGCATGGGCTACTCTTCCTTGTGATAAGCGGGCTTCTCATTGTGGCGGCTTCTCAGAGCACAGGCTCTAGGAGCACGGGCTCAGTAGTTGTGGCACGTGGGCTTAGTTGCTCTGAGGTGTGTTGGATCCTCCCGGACCAGGGATCCAGTCCATGCGCCCTGCACAGGCAGGTGGCTTCTTACCCACTCTACCATCAGGGAAGTCTGCTGATGAGGTTTGGAGCCAAGGAGATTTGAGCAAATATCAGAAAAGGGAAAGTTAGGCATTGCTTCTCCTATGGGTCTTTGTTTTTTCAGCTTTATCTATAAATGTGAAAAAGCTTTGTTCTCTACTAAAAAGAATTCCCAGCCCAGATGGCAGGGAACTGCTGATAACGGTAGTGATACACGTGGTATGACATTTGAACAATCTGTCGTTTGGGTGATTATGTGAAGAATGCCACCTCCTAGATCAATGGTTGTACTGATTATTGATGCATTTTTAAAAAGTAGAATATGTTCATTGTTTTTTGGAGAGAGCACAATTCCAAGAAACTATAGCAGCCTTTCAAGAAGAGTGCCCCAAACTCAGATGTTAGGCAGGGGTATTTGAAACCCAGAAGACTGGGTATGTACGGTTGACCAAGTGAAGAACAGAGCAATCCGGTTTGCTCTTCAAGTCCACTTGTTAAGAATCAAAGCAGACCTATTTTATCCCTAAGCTAGATCTTTCTAGAAAATCTAGATCCACGAGACTAAAGTATCCAGTGAATTTTGTTTTCCAAATAAATCACTTTGCAATGGCAAGGTTGGGGAAATGAGTCGGATCCACAGGCAATTCCAAATCTAATCCTATCTCAGATATTTCCAAGCTCCCTGTCTGTAATCCTGAACAATTGCTCAGACTTCCACAAAGTTCACCAGGCCAAAATTTCAAAGAGCTGTCTTGCATTGGCAAGTGGTCCTTTTGTGTCTCATATGGTTTCATCTCTGAAGAAAGAAAAGGAAGTCGGTTGACTGGGAGAAGGAGAGAGGGGGGAAGAAAAGAGGAGACAATAGGACTCACCTGTCTTGTTATTTGGCTGGCTGTGGAGATTGATGAGGAAGTGTTTTGAAACTTCTCCAAAGTCCTTGCAGGAGAAGCATTCTATGAAATATAGGGTGCTTCATGGTTCCTGGAAGCAATTAGTCTGTCTTTGCAAGAATTAAAAAGAGAGAAAGCAAACTTTGAAAGCTAGTTTTAATTTTAAAAGAACAATATTAATAGAAACAGGAGTCTAATTGTAAATATTCACAATGTAGGGTTTGAAAGTGTATACTGTGTTATATAGATACATCATTTTAAATAATGACTAAACATGATGTATGCATATCACAATGCAGTTGTGTAATGATGATCTATTATGAACATGCACAGGCCCTTCAAGGTTTAGGAGGGATTGACCATGTGTTAGGGTGTTAGAGAGCCCCTAATGCACTTCAGTTCCTATAAAGAATCTGGGTGGGTATCCACAATCCTAGAAATAAGCTTTAAAACCATAATGACATTGACATCAGTGTTAATAGTTTATGTTTGGTTAAAACATTCTGTTATAGATTAAAGATGTTTTAGATGGTGGTGATTATGCTTACCAGTATCCAAGAATTTTTCTTCCTGGGTATAGTGCTAGATTACGTTTCTCAACCTCCTTTCTTATGAGGCTGATGTTAGACTAATATGATACATACAGAATTAATATCTTTCCTTTGAAGGCTGGACTGTAAATACCTCCAGAGTGATCTTCTTTTTCCATTTGGTAGCTGGAGAGGATTCCCGGCACCTGGAGGAAGATGGAACCACAGGTACAAGGATCCCTGGATCCCTTCTTTATGTAAACCAGATTCTTCTCCTCTTCACACCCCATGCAACTTTTGATTGTGATATGAACAGAAATAAAGCTGAGCTTGAATTAATTACACTGAAATTTTGGGGATTGTTTATAGAACAGTCTATTCTGATCAACATAAAATATCCATAAGTAATACACCAAGTGACAAATTTGCAGTCCTGTCAGTTACTCTGTCAGGAAGGTTGCTCCAAATAACTGAAGTGACTGACTGCCAACTTCTTTCCATTCTGGCCAAGGTCACTAACTTGCTGGGAAGGAATGTACATAGGTCAGGATACACCCACTCAGCGTATGTTCTGAAAAGTACTGGGCATCCAAGAGGAGCCTGGAGTCCATCTCTGGTACCTAAGCCCAGAGACTTAGTTTTGCTCTGGCTTTAGTTTTACAGAGTGCCTTTATAGTTAGGCCCCTGAGCAACAGCTTTGGCTATTTTTTGGGCTTTTGGGAAAATTATAAAGTAGAAAAATTGATTTTCAATGCCTTTTCTTTTCTTTCAGGCAGCTTGTTCTTCCATTGTGCTTTCCCCATTAGTCTCTCAGAACTTGCACTGCCTGTCCTACATCTAAAGTCTCCTACAGGCCATTTTTATTCCCCATTCTCTTAATTTTGGATCATACCAAAGGTAGTGGAGGAGCAGACCAATCCAGAAGGAAAAGAAAATTGACTAAGTTGACTAGCAATGATGGTGAACAATGACAACTTTTTTTTATCATTCAGACAGCTGAGAGAGGGGATTAAAGAAATTGGAATAAAGAAATAAAGAAATTCCATATTCTTTACTAGAGACACTGCTAATCATAATGACATTATGCAAAAAACAAAAATACTATAGAATATCTTGTGGTATGATATGTTTCCTTGATTATAACACATAAACTTTATCTCCAGGGAAATGAGACCATTTGATCCTAGGTATACCACATTTTTCTAACAGCAGTTTTTTTAAGCCCATGTGCTTATACATGTAGGTAGATGAAAATAAAATGCAAGCGGCCAAGAACATTTCCTGTATTAATACATGAGATTTTTCAAGAGTTCTTTAGTATACTTAGATGGCTTTTGCAGCTGGAATGGCTTAGACTAGCATTATGTAGGAAAGACTGATAAGGGAGTGATTAATAATAGAGGTCTGCAAAGAAAGAGCTAAGAGGTCTTAGAGATGGATTAGATCTGAAACAGGTTGCTAAAGAAAAAAAACACATTTAAAGATTTTAGAGAGTGAAATAGACTAGAAATTGGAAATAACAAGCAGAAGGTACTACTCTGGGAAAGAAGAAGTAGAAAGTCTTTGATAAATTTACAGAATTCAATTTGAATAACAGGAAAAAACAGAAACCAGCTAAACCGGTAAGAGATAAGTGGGCAGAGAGAGGCCATGAGGTCATTGCATGTGGAACACCACCACGAGAGGTTATGTTGTTATAAGAACTAAAGGGAAGGATTACATGAAATAAACATTTTTTTTTTCTTTTAGATAAAAGGAAACCAATGCATGTCAATAGTGACTAAGGAAATGGAAATAACAGAGAGGGAAGATTGAAGGCAGGAAGAAAATATTCTGGTGAAAGAAGAAATAATTGAAGGGGTGAAGCCTTGACGAAGGCAGGAGGTTGAAGGGTTAAATTTTGAGGTGGAGATACTCTGTGATCTAGGAGGTGCAGGGAGAATGTGTGAAAAAGTAGAGATATAATCCAGCTTTGGGGAGGAAGGAAGACACTGAATGGCTTCACTCCAGAGTCACACATTTAGATGGATGCCCCCGGTGAACAATCAAAATGGAAGCACGTCTGTTATCTGGGAGCCAGATAGAAGGCCAGATAAAGTTGAGTGGAGTTGGAGGCTGTGGCAGTGCTTGGGGAACGTCGCTTCCGAGTTTGTGCTGACCTTTAAGCTACAGCACGTGAGCGCATTTTTTCTGCTCCTCCTAGCCTCTCTCTTTTTCTTGCTTCTCCACTACATTTGGCATGATCCAAAATTGAGGAATTGAGGAGTCAATGCATTGGAGTACTTTCTCAGGCTGGAAGTGGTATCTGATCATTCAGTTGGTATGAATTTCTAATGTGCTCTTACCTTGATAGTTTTGTGTGCAAATTTTCTTATTACTTGGTTTACCATACCTCTTACCCTTAAGTCATAGTTTGATAATATCTAGTGTGGTAATAATGGGTTTGACAGCACCATTATAGATTTTTTATAAGTGTTTATACATATACATATATATGGGCTCCCCTCATAGCTCAGTTGGTAAAGAATCCACCTGCAATGCAGTTGGGAAGATCCACTGGAAAAGGGATGGGATACCCACTCCAGTATTCTTGGGCTTCCCTTGTGGCTCAGCTGGTAAAGAATCGTCTTACAAACCTGGGTTTGATCCCTGGGTCAGGAAGATCCCCTGGAGAAGGGAAAGGCTACCCACTCCAATATTCTGGCCTGGAGAATTCCATGGACTGTATAGTCCATGGGGTTGCAAAGAGTCAGACACGGCTGAGCGAACTTCACGTTCACTTTCATATATATATATATATAAAATATATATGATTTATATAAAATATATTGATATAAATGTCTATAAAACATATTCATATATATATATATATAAAAATATAAAACTTGGGCTTCCCCAGTGGCTTAGCAGTAAAGAATCTGCCTGCAACGCAGGAGACGCAGGAGACATTGGTTGGATCCCTGGGTCAGGAAGATCCCTAGAAAGAGGGCATGGCAACCCACCCCAGTACTCTTGCCTTGAGAATCCCAGACAGAGGATCCTGGCAGGCTACAGTCCATAGGGCACAAAGAGTCGGACGTGACTGAAGTGACTGAGCACACATGCTTGCATATATATAGTTTATTATAATATAAAAAGTACCAAGGTGGGGCAGCTCTGATCTAGGTGGATGGGTATGTGATCTCATGTTTTAGAAAAAACGTATTGGTAGTCCTTTGATGGCTACCAAAGAGGTAGTGCATGCATTGAGGAAGAGTCTGAGAATAAAAATGCCATAGACGCCACCTTGCTTTTGTAATTCTTGTTAATTGATCGCGGAGCTTTCACCATTAGAATGTTTTATAAGTCTTGTATCATCCCTGGGATATATAAGTGGAAGAGTTTCCAAATAAATCTGCCTTTCTACAGATTCAAAACAGATACAGAGAATTTAAGTGGTTATCCTAGTTTACATGGCTGATTAGAGATTCTAGTTCTCTGTCCACAGAGCATTGAAGCCCCCGAGAAAGAAGCAGATCTACCAATCTAATGATGGAGAGGGATTAAGAGGCAGACCTTTTATGTCCTTAGAAAGAAAACAGGCTAGTAGTGCTAGTGTGCAAAAAAAGCCAGCTCTGTCTTCTCTCAGCTTCTCCTGTCTCCTCAGTTAAATGAAAAACCCAAGGAGAATAAGGTCACCATCTATTTAATAGTTAACATTGAATTATCTCAGATCATAATTTGAATTAAAACATACCTCTTTATTGATGTAGAATTAAATTCACTTGTGGTAACTTGAAGTTTACATTTAGCATTAGTCATGGCATTCAAGGGAAGTTAATCCCAAATTAATCCTATAAATTCTGCTAATGTAGCCATGCTAAAAAAAATGGGACAGCTCAAGCAATACAGCCTTTCCATGTTTTTCCTCTTCAGGTGCTAAGTTATGACTCCTCTTTCCGCTATTGAATAACTAATGCATTTATCACAGAGTGCCATCGGCCAGAGTACAGATTTAAGTGAGAAATGGAAAAAGCATTGATGCCTATTAACTGTGATGTTAACCTTGGATAATGGTGTCAGTGATTTTCAGAATATTTAAGCTACAGGAGGAATCCACTGTCATTTTCATCTCAAAGTTGCTTCTAGTGTCTTATTTTGGCCAGGAGCTAGATCTTCATGCTTTAACTAGGAAACCATTAACATTATGACATAGCACCTTGTTTGTATAGTTGAGGTAATTAATTTTAATTCAAGTAGGGCTGTAGTGTAAACTTTGTAGAAATATTGATTATTCAGAATAAATTATATTTAAATATGTTCTAACATCTTGTGCAAACCTTTGAAAATGAAGGCACAGAGAAAAGTTACAAAGCCATTCATCTTATTAACTATTTGTCGATCAAAAGTTTCCTGAAATTTAGGGTCTACAAACTGGAGTAAGGATTTGTTTTCAATATTTTTACAGAGCTTCTGCCAGGTTTCCAATACTGTGGATACTCTAAAGAGGCACATAGTTTTCATACACATTTCCTGCAATTAAACACTTATTATCTAGGCTGTAGATTGGGGTAAATTCTGGAGTACCCATGAGGAGAAAGTGTAGCCTAGCCGCAGAGAGGAATGGCTGACAATAGTGAGGGCTGTCAATATCCCAGCATAAAGGAGAAATTCCTAGGAATTTGCCACTTAGTGAAATGTAGGAGGACAAGGAAAATCAGGGGATGAAGTGGCCCCACAGCAGTATTGCAAGCTATTTATGTAGTTGGATGGTGAGGAAATGAGTTGTGATCAAAACTCCCCATACCTTTTACTGAAGTAGCATGTTGCAGTGGGTAGAGTTGTATGTAAATGCTTATACTCTAATGGTTGTTCTTAATTCTGGCTAGTTTGAATTATTGGGGAACTTCTAAATATATGAATGACTTACTACCACCTGGAGATTCTGATTCATTGAGTTTGGAGTTAGGCCTAAGAAATCACTATTAACCAAAAAAACCCTCCTTGGGTGATTTTAAAATACAGAAAATGGATACAAAGAGGTTAGAAAATATTTAAGGGCATATTAGAAAACTCTTCATATATAAAGACCTGTTTTGTGCTTCATGATGATATTAACTTTATGAGTCTGAGACTTTATAACAGAGAAATATGACATTTTGGACTGTCTTTTACCTTTGAGAAAAAATGAGAAAAGGCCAATGAAACTTCACTCTTGGTCTCCTGCTTATGACAGGAAGCCTCCTGGGAACCAACAATATAGCAAACAATTTAGAACTCAGCATAAATAGAAACTAACTGTAAATGGACTTTTAAAAAGTGATTAATATTTAGAATATCTACATTATACAAATGCATCAATTTTAGATCTTGTGAAGTTAAAAATGACTGCCAGAGCTGAAAAGGTTAATGACATCCTCTGTTAACTAGAATGAGGCCTTGTCATTGATAAAACATTTACTGCCCAGTGTCGTGAAGGAGATGTATATGTACCTTTTGCAAAATGACCTTTATAGACAAATCTTTAAGGTTGTAAATTTGAGTTTGCTAATGATGATTCACATTCCTGGAGTTGTGGAATGAGGAAGGTGATTGATCCATGTAATAACTCAAGAATAAACAGGAAATATTAACAAGGAACAGGGATGTAGGTCAGTGATCATTTTGGGAAATACAGTTTTGACTTCCTGCTGTCCTATATCTTTGGTCCTTAAATTTGGTCCTATTCTTAAATTTGAACTTAAGCACTAGAGATGCACTCAGTGTGCTAGAGATGAATTTAAGCACTAAGTCTAGAGATGTACACTAACCTAGGTGAACCAACTTATTTAATCTGCCATTATTTTAATAGGAATGTACTTATAAATACAAATTATTTGACAAAAATAAATTCTCTGAGGAAAATTAAGGACGAATTTTGAAGGAATTAGATGATTAGAACAAGTACTATATCATGATAGATGTTAATTTTGTTGAAGTAAAACTGTTCTAATAAATCTGCTATTAAATTCTGTTTATAGATTGATTGTTCCCATCAAGGCTACAATCTAACTTGTTAGAGTTAAAAATGGAAAACTTTAAAATTGTACAAGAATTTTCTAGTTAATGATAGTCATTTTCATCCCCACATTAAATTCTCACCTTTCCTGAATTCTTAACACAATCAACAAGAAATAGAAAAAGAGAAAAAAATACCCACAGAGATGATATCAGTGGAGATGAAGAGGTAAAATTGACATCAATGAACTAGATACTTTGAGAAATTTCTGAAAGATGTAATAGAAATAGTACCAGATCTGAGGGAGGTATCTACATGCCTAGAATGTAATTAATTCTTCCATCCATCCATCCACTCTTTTACTCACTTAGTTTACAAATATTTATTGAGTGTATATAATGTGTCTCATATTTTTGAGACACTAAAGCTTCCCAGGTGGCCCAGGGGTAAATAATCTGTCTGCAGGGCAGGAGGTGCAAGAGATGCCGGTTTGATCCTTGGGTTGGGAAGAGCCCCTGAAGTAGGAAATGTCAACCCACTCAAGTATTCTTGTTTGGAGAATTCCATGGACAGAGGAACCTGGTGAGCACCAGTCCATGAGGTTGCAGAATCGGACAGGACTGAGCATACACACTCAGCTTCGAAGGTCACAAAGGCAACAGTATTAACACAATCTTTGCTTTCATGAGGTCTAGTGAGGGGAGATATTGTCCAGAAGTCAATGAATAAACAAACAAGATACTTTCAGTACTGATAAAAGACTACAAAAAGCAAACTAGAATATTATAATAAGGAGGATTCCTGGGGGCGGGGGAGCACTAGCAGTGGTAGGATGACGCTCTATTTTATTGTGTGTGAGGAAGACCTCCCTGAAGACATGGCTGAGATCTGAATAATGGGAAGGAATCAGCCACAAGAACATTCGGAGGAACAGCATTTCGGGCAGATGCAGTAACAAATGCAAGTGCTAAGAAGAGCCAAAATGGTCCAGTGTGGCTGAAGAGGAGTGAAGGAGCGAGTTACAGGACGTGAAGTCAAGGTAGATGCAGCTCTACTGCTAAGGTAGTAAAGTGTAAGCTTCAGGGCCCCACATTTGCATCAGTTCTTGTAAGACCTTGAAAAGAATTTTGTATTATTTTTCTTGAACTGGACTCATCAAATTGCATAAACTTTAGGTTCCTTAAAATTTGGATTCGCTCCTGAATCAGAGGTCCAGGGTCAACAAGGAAGAATTTATAGGCTCTGGAAAGGGCAACTAGCTTTTTTTTGTTGTTGATCTGGGGAGTCTTAGAGGGTTTGGGGCAGGAAGTACAGTGCTATGACCTGATATGTGCTATCTATTATAGAAGGATTTCTGCGGCAGCTCTCCAGTGGATGGACCACGTAGGTAGGTAGGAATATAAAGCAAAGTCCCCTAGGAGGCTTTTTAGAGAGTTGTCCCAAGGGCTTAGGAGATGGTGGCTTGGAACAGTGAGGCAGCGGTGGAGATGGATGGAAGGGGATCTGTGTAAAATCATCTGAATAAAATCTCTAAAAATTATCCTTCCAAGTTCAAGTTGAAGGCATGGGTGGGAAGTGGGTAGTGACTAAAAGTAAAATCTTAATCCTAATAATGACTTTGAGAAATGCATACTACTGAACCAAATCATGACATAAAAGGCTAATGGGATGTTTTTAAACGAATAACATTTATTATTAGTGAAAATGTGGTGACAATGAACATTCATATGTACAGTTAATAAAACATCAATTGGCACACATTTTTCTGAAGAGAAATTGGTGCTATGCATCACAAACCTTTCAATGTGTGTTGTTTTTGTTTTTGTAATTCCATTTTTAGTAAAATCTTCTGTGGAAATAATCAGACCACTGATGAAGCCTGCATTTATAGAAATGGTTCTTATAGCATTGTCAACATTGCACATGAACTAGACAGAGGTTAAATGTTCAATAATATGGGTTTGAGTGAATTCATTAAAGTAATCCATACAATGAAATACTATGAAGTAATTAAAAAAGAATGCATAAGCACATATGTATTGGTTTTGAATGATATTAGCAATATGTTGTTAATGAGAAAAGCAAGTTACAAAATATTGTACATGAAGAAATATTTATGCATATGAATAACAAAAAGTCTTGGATAGATATCTACATGCTAATGATGTTTATCTTTCTGTGGTAGGGCTGAGGATGATTAAAATTTTTTCTGTCATGAATTTTCATAACTTATGTGATATAAAAAATAAATTTAATTAGTGGTGGGAAATACTTTATATTTATAGAAAATTTGTATTATGTTTATTATAGCTTTTGAGACTCCAAAGCAAATATCTTTTGCCATGTGGGATGCATTGTATATGTAGTTATAATCCATTAAAAATTTATTTCCATAATGTGTTGTGGAGACAAGAGTACACACAAGAAACAATTAGCTGGAATGAAATGAAATAAATAACTCAATGTTAAGTGATGTAAGTAACACAATTTGTATCAGAAGATCAGTACAGACAGAATCTACAGGGACCCAGGGAATCAACTCATTCTGCCTTCTGCATGAAGTGAGATGAGCATGGCTTTTTAAGCTGATAGGATTGGATTCAGTGGATATGAGGAGTCACTTGGATGCAGAGATTAATGATTTATGAAGGGAGAGGTATAATTATACCTTGTTTGTGTATTTGAAAGAATAAAGTCATAAGATATATGGTAAGCTAGGAAGAAGAATTCATAAATTTCATTATGAATCTGTCATCTGCATGTCAGGAAATTTTTCTGGCCTCTTAAACAGTAGAGAGATGTGTGCCTTTTATTTTATTCTATGCAACAGGGATTAGGAAGCCCTGGTGGCTCAAATGGTGAAGAATCTGCCTGCATTACAGAGACCCAGGTTTGATCTGTGGGTTGGGAAGATTCCCCAGGGGAGAGCATGGCAACCCACTCCAGTATTCTTGCCTGGAGAATCCCATGGACAGAGGTGCCTCCTCCCCAGAGGAGTCCTTGGGGTCGCAAAGAGTTGGACACAACTGAGCAGCTAACACAGGACAACAACAGGGGTTAAAGGAAGAAACCCTTGACCAGGAGAGTAGTGACAGACTCACGGACCTAAATTTACGGGGTTAGATGCAGGGTTTGCCCGAATGGTGGCCGTGAGACCATTCAGGGAAGCCTCAGCAACTTACTGAAGCCAAGTGACAGGAGTGAGTCCTTTTTCAAACTGGAAAAATGAGGTGAGGCAAAACCAGCCTGGAGAAAGAGGGAGATGAAGCTTGAAGAGACATAGTGGCCCTTCCCACAGGATAAGAAGGAATAAAACCTACAGTTTTTCTGATTGGCCCTGTAGTTCAGGCTTCCGTTGTTAACGTGGTCCACTAATCCAGTCTGGCTGCCTGTGAAGCCCTTGCTGAACACCACGGGAAAGGACACATCTATGTGTTTTGTGTTTCTGAACTAAATCTTGACACATATTTAATTGCCCCTCATTTCATACGCCATGCTTTGGTTACCTGGGCCATGAAATTAGCTATTGATTCTTTGATTATCAGTAACTTGGCCCTCAGTTTTCGTGGTCAAGGTTATGCACTGAGCTATACGTTTAGCTGCTGTGACCGAAAGTGCTCTGTCTCCATTCTGGATAGATGGTGGCTTCGGCTGTCCCTGTCCATGTGCTCAGTCGTGTCCGACTCTTTGCCACCCCAAGGACTGTAGCCCGCCAGTCTCCTCTGTCCATGGCGATTTTTCAGACAAGAATGCTGGAACAGGTTGTCACCCTTCTCCAGGGGAATCTTCCCAACCCAGAGATCAAACCCACATCCCTTGTGTCTCTTGTCTTTACTCAGGATCATATAGCTTATTCTCTATATCTGTTATTAATATACCACTGCATCCTTATTTGGGTAGTGGTAAGAAAGTATATCATTTTCTACCTTTTGCTGTTAATTTAACTGTGTCTTTATATTTAAAGTAGATTTCTTATGATAGCATAGAATTGGATCTTGTTTCTTTATTAATCTGAAATTTCTTTTAATTGATGTATTGTGGCGATGGTTGAGTCTCTAAGCCATGTCCAACTCTTGCGATTCCATGGACTGTAGCCCACCAGGCTTCTCTAGCCATTGGATTTCCCAGGCAAGAATACTAGAGTGAGGTGCCATTCCCTTCTCCAGGGGATTTTCCCCACCCAGGGATGGAACAAAGATCTCCTGTACTGCAGGTAGATTCTTTACCGACTGAGCCACCAGGGAAGCCCCATGGTGTATTTAGACCACCGATATTTATGTGTATGCCAGTATGACTGATGCAAGGCAGTTGATTTGCTCATACTCCCCTTGTGCAGCAGAATGACAGACCGTGCTTTCTCCCCAAAGAATAGATATTGCAGTGCGGTTTGGCAGGTGCCATATGATCCACAAGCTTATGCTAAACAAAGGAGCATAGATTGGGTCTGAAACAGGGAAAGGTGCTCTCACACAAGCCACTAAGTCCAGCACAGCCTGAGAGGACACTGTGTCTTGGCAAGGAGGTGTTCCAGGTCCAAGGCCTGCTTTCATCCTTGGCGGCTAAATGAGGGTCAAAAGACTACATACACAAGACTGTCTTTCCCAAAAAATGTGTATTATAGAAAATTCGAAATAATACAAGAAAGCACAAGGAGGAAAATCATTTCACTCATAATGCTACCAGCAGTAGGTAACATCTCATTATTTTTGATATTTTTTCTTTCCATTTGTATGTATTAGATACACATAATATTTTATATACGTCATATCATAATTTATAACCTGATTTTTCACCTTGTGAGCATTTTATTATATCCTTAAATATTTCAAGATCACTCCTTCGTATGACTATACTATATTTAGCCTTATCTGTGACTTTTGATATTTAAATTGTCTTAAACTTATTTTATTTTTGCAAATATCATTACAATAAATATCCTTCTCCAAAATCTTTGTGAATATTTTTACTATTTCTCAAGATAAATTCTTAAAAGTAGATTTATCAGTCCAGATGGTTTGACCATTTTTAAACATTCGATGCTAACTGCCAAATTATCTTTCATAAAGATCAAGCCAATTTGCTCTTCCACTGGAATTGTAGGAAAGATTTGTTTTTGGAAAGGTGGAGGAGTTTTTCTACCTAATTTTTCCAGATGAGGAGAAGCAGAGACAAGCATAATTTTTCTTGATAAAGGAAAAATTTAGGGATAGTTTTGTGAATTGTGGGTTCCTCTAATACTTCCTGGTTGAAAACATAGCTAAGAGCAGCTCCCTGAAGAGTGAAGTGATAGAAAAGATTTGAGAGTTTGTGTATTTTAAACATTCCTTTAAAAACAAAATTCAAATAAGTGTTTTCTGTTCCCCTTAAAATTTCTTTGAATATCTTGAATTTTCAGGCACTTTCTAACTTTTTATGGAGTTTGGGAGTTTCCTCTTCTCTTTTCCTTTTTTTTTTTCATTTTTCAAGGTTCTTCACACGCCTCAGATTCTGACTCAAATGCCTATTCCTCCTGAAATTATTTCTGATTCCCTCAAATCTGGCAATTGTTCAGTCACTCTTAGAATTGTGTGTGGAATCTACTGTACAAACTTTTGATTTTCAGTACATATGGTTTTATGTGCAGATCCTACTTGAGCTTCCAACACAGGGCTGGTGTCTTGCACTGTTTCTGTTTCTCCAGAAATGATTCTATCAGTTTGTACGATTGTAACATGAAACTATAGACTGCATAATAGCAGGAACAAACTATTTTCTCACTATTCCACCTACATCTCACACTGCTTAAAGCATAGTTGGAGCTCAGTAAATATTTTTGAATAAGTGAATGAACAAATAGATTTAATTTATAGAGCAGGGTGACTTCAGAAAAATTATGTGCTTCATTTTCTCTTGAGCAGTCTCATCAGGGAGGAAGGAAGATTACATTTTTCTCCTCCAGGAATCTTTGGACTTCTAATGCTTGACTTTTCCTTACCCACAGAGCTCTTCAACTTTGGTGATGGTGGCAAGCAGGCTAGTGCAGACCCTTCTGGGGAAATAAAAGCCATTAAGAAAACTTGTGTCATGTGTGTTTATATGTGTGTGTGTTTAAGGCAATTAAATTAATTAGGTCTAATTTTGCAAAAAAGAAAGAAAGTGAAATCTCTCAGTCATGTTTGACTCTTTGTGACTCCATGGACTGTAGCCTGCCAGGCTCCTCCGTCCACGGGATTTTCCAGCCAAGAATGCTGGAGTGGGTTGCAATTTCCTTCTCCAGGGGATCTTCCTAACCCAGTGATTGAACTGCACTGCAGGCAGACGCTACCGTCTAAGCCACCAGGGAATTTTTACAAAAAGGGAGGAGAGCAAATCAATCTAAGTTTATAGTGTCAAAAGGAGAAAAAAAAAATGTCTGCTTGGGTTTATCCCCAGGAGTAAGATGAGGAAAGGATCCTAGGTCCCTTGGGAAGTAGAAAGTCCTGAACCCATTTAGATGTGGTAACTCCGAGGGTCAGGAGTCTGAGGGGATGGCTGTGAGTTCTGAGCCGTGTCCTTAGGGGCAGGCAAAGCCTCCCTGTGGCCGGTCTGGGCCTGAAAGTGAGTGAAACTGCCCATCCACAAACGGAGCTTGTTGGCTTGGGCCACAGATGGCGCAACAGCTTGAACAAGCAGTGAGAAATGGTGCTTCACAGTAGTGTGTGTCCCCAAAGGACGAAAGGCGATTGTGGCAGCCACAGACCAAGGGGCTTTTCAGCTCAAAACTCTAGCAGGCTGGAAGGTCAGCTTTGTCTGTCTATCGAAATATCCTGGCAATCTTAACAGGGTGCAGAAAGCCCAAAACGACTGATATGTCTTCCTGCTAGTCTGCATGAGTAGGGAATTGATCCTTTTCTAATTCACTTGAAACATTTAAGGAATTGTGGTATAACATGTACCTTACACTTCCCAGGGCAATTCATACCTCATATAATTGTAAGTTTGTTTTCCTAGTCACGACCTCCTACAGTTAGGGGCATCTTATATAGATTTCTAGGGTATTCTTATCTGCTGGTAAAAGGAACACTCCAGCTTACTCTCCAACTTTTAGCCTACGTATTCATAGGTTTCTGGACTAATTCTTATGTTTTAATGTTTTTAAATTATTATTGTTTACCTTAGTTTCCTTTTTCTTTATATGGAGCAGTATTGTGTGAGTATATATCACCACACCCACTGCAACATATAATTTTCATTAACAGTGTATGCTGTGGGATGTTTTAGGAACTGTTCTTCCAAGCTTATATTTAACATTAAAAAAAAAAAGAAATGCTTGGAGGATAGCTTTTGTTGCAGACCAGCTGTTTAACTTAAATTTAAATTACTTTCTGAAACATGTTTCCTTGTTGAACATGTGCAAATTACATTTCGGATGTGAAAATGGTGGTTTGTAGGTGAAGAATCTTTGCTAATCCTTCCATCAAGCTTCTCTCCCTTGTTTTCAGTCCTTTATCCTCCCGAATAATTAAATGAGGTTCTCTGTGCATCATTGATTAAAAGGAATTGAAACTCAAGTCTATAATAAGGACCAGGGTACAGCTGGATTAAATAATTTTTTCTCCCTTTTCTATTAGGGTGGAATTGAGGAATGCATTGCTGGCTACCCTCACATTTCTAGTATTCTCAAGTAGTGCTCTGCCATTCCAGGAGAGATATAAAAATGTTTCCCTTTGGAAATCAGTTTATGATATCAGCAAGTAATTTCAGAACCATCAGTGAAAAATTCTGTTTCATACTGTAAAGGTGTTTTTTCCCCCTGAGGGAGAAGGAGACCAAGAACAGTTATGAGTTTTAGACACAGTGTTGATTATCTGGGTGCCTTTGACCTTACACCAATCGCATCCACAGGACTTCCACGTCAGTCCTTATCTCTCCATGGAAGCTTAAGAAATGACCTTGATTTTCCAGGTCTTTAAGCTGATTCTCCACCCTTTGCCCTTTTTTTTTTTTTTTTGCTTGTTCTCTTCTAGGCTGTGTTAGTAAGCTCCCTGGCCTTGACTTTTAGTTAAGTTATGGCAACAGGCAGTTTCCCCAGCAGACAGTAGAGTCACAGGAGAAAGAGGTCACAATGTTGGTGTTTCTTTGTTGTCACCCTCTCCTTTCAGCTTTATCTATTCCAGCAATGGATATTTCCTTCTGAGATGACAGGTCCTGCAGTTCTGACGTGTCTTTGGTTACACTGGTTTTCTTCTCTACCCTCTTTTGGGGCCTGAAGGTGGAGATAATTTTCTGCTATTTTAATCCCTTAGTGCTCTCTGAGTCCCTTGTGTATTCTTAACCCTCGCCTCACTTTGCTGAATAAATAATTCCTTCAAGATTCCTGCTGAGTGAAGCTATATTTCTTTCCAAGCACTCCTAACACTGGGCTGATGAGTTGGGAAGATTGACTTATGGAATGACCCTGAGTTTCCAACTCTTTCAGATGGCTTCCTGGGCAGTAAGTGGTAATTTTATAATAACTTTTTGGAATCAACCAGCATCCCATTTCAAAGTAAGGCTTAGGTTGCTGAGCCCAGTTGCCTTGGGCTGGAAGAAAGACAAGTTTCAGTAAAAAAAAATGTAGATTACCAAAACGGACTCAATCAAATTTCCCTTCTCCCTTTGGCTTATTGTGAAAGTAGTACTTGCCTAGTAAGCTTAGGCATAATTATTTGTTGTGAGACAAATCAGAATCTAGAATTGGGCCTGAGGGAGAGCTGACAAATGATAGTGGTCCATTGTAGGAGCTGTTGATGAGTAGGGCTTGTACTTGTGTTTATCTGTAGGCAAGACAAATATTGGGCAGCCCATGGACCACCAGGCTGTGATAATACTTTCTAGTGCTTTGCAAAGCAAGCTGTGCCCTTACCATCTGGTCCTAGAGCTTTGTGAATTGTACACATGACTGGTTTGGCAGTAAATAACCCAGAGAGGTAAGAACAGTGACATCTACGGTGTTGCTTTTCTGTTAATTTTTAAATTAATTCCAAACGAAAAGTGAGGGTAAGTGGGGTGTTGGATCTTTGTTCTTTTTGTGTTAATATTTAAAATAATCTGTCTTTCCTCTTGGAGGCTTCGCAGGTGGCTCAGCAGGTAAAGAATCCATCTGTAATGCAGGAGATGCAGGAGACAGAGAGTTCAATCCCTGGGTCGGGAAGATCCCCTGGAGAAGGACATGGCAACTCACTCCAGTATTCTTGTCTGGAGAATCCCATGGACAGAGGAGCCTGGCCGGCTACAGTTCACAGGGTTACAAAGAGCTGAACATGACTGAAGCGACTGAGCATGCACACACATCTTTCCTCTTAGTGTAACGGATGGGTAAGAGGACAGGCTGAGGATTAAGTGCATGTCATTTCACATGTCTGGGGTGAGCTGAATGTGGCAAAGGGGTGCATCTGAAGGTTTCACTCTGGTGAAAATATCAGTTATCTCTAGGGAAGCTTTAGATAAAAAGGAACTTTGAATGAAATCTAGATAAAGATCCATTGAGAAACTTTGAATCATTTACTTATATTTTTACTTGTTAGAAAAAAATTTTTTTTTCTTTTTACTTGTTAGAGGGCTTCCCTGATAGCTCACTTAGTAAAGAATCCACCTGCAATATAGGAGACCCCAGTTTAATTCCTGGATCAGGAAGATTCCCTGGAGAAGAGATAGGCTACCCACTCCAATATTCTTGGGTTTCCCTTGTGGCTCAGCTGGTAAAGAATCCGACTGCAATGCTGGAGACCTGAGTTCGATCCCTAGGTTGGGAAAATCCCCTGGAGAAGGGAATGGCTACCCACTCCAGTACTCTGGCTTGGAGAATTCTATGAATATATAGGCCATGGGTTCGAAAAGAGTCCAACAGGACTGAGTGACTTTCACTTTCACTTTACTTGTTAGAAAATAATATCTTCAATTCACAACCATTCACAGGTTTATGGACTGTTTCTTGAAGGATACAGTCCAACTACTTTTGTAGATCCTACAAAAGAAATGATGAGTTGGTAGACAAGAGAGGGCTACTTGCTTGTCTTGCATCATTTTAACACCCTTCTCTTACCAAGTGCTCTTAATCAACGGGGTTTTGTTTTTGCGTTGTGTTTTTGTTGACCCGCCTTGAGGGACTTTGTTAGAAAGTCCTGAGTGTCTTATTTTGCATTTACTGCAGGATTGTTGTTGAGAATCTTGTTATTTACATTTCATACAATTTTTTACATAAGGACTCCTGGCAAGACTCTCACAGGACTTCGTTTTAAGAATTTTTTTTTTGAGCAATTGGTATTTTTTTTTTAATTGAGCTGCATTTGACATAAGATATTGTGTAAGTTGCTTCCCAGGTGGCTCAGTGGTAAAGAACTTATCTGCCAAGCAGAAGACACATATTCGATCTCTGTATTGGGGAGACCCCTGGAGAAGGAAGTGGCAACCTACTCCGGTATTCTTGCCTGGGAAATCCCATGGACAGAGGAGCCTCACATGGGGTCACAAAGATTCGGACATGACTTAGCGACTACAGAACAACACCGTGTAAGTTTAAGTTGACAATGTATTGAGTTGATACATTCATATTGCAATATAATTGCCAAAATAGGCTTGCTAACACCTCTGTTATGTCACATAATATGTGACACAACTAATGTGTTTTTATTTTATGGGGTCACATAACTTATACTTTTTCCCCTTGTTTTGGCTGCTGGAAAGTTCAGAGCTAGTTCCTGGTCTATCTCTAAGCAATAGAGTTTCTATTCTAACATACCATCTTGATGTTATTGTCTTTTCCAGACCTTATTTTTCTTTTTAATTCTATTGTATGTATTTTTAAAAGCTACCTTATTTATGAACATAGTTCAGTTCAGTTCAGTTCAGCCACTCAGTGGTGTCCAACTCTTTGCCAACCCATGGCCTGCAGCACACCAGGCTTCCCTGTCCATCACCAACTCCCAGAGCTTGCTCAAATTCATGTCTATCGAGTCAGTGATACCATCCAATCATCTCATCCTCTGTTGTCCCCTACTCTCCCTGCCTTCACTCTTTTCCAGCATCAGGGTCTTTTCCAGTGAGTCAGTTCTTCCCATCAGGTGACCAAAGTATGGGAGTTTCAGCTTCAGCATCAGTCCTTCCAATGAATATTCAGGACTGATTTCCTTTACGATGGATTGGTTGGATCTCCTTGCAGTCCAAGGGACTCTCAAGAGTCTTCTCCAACACCATGGTTTAAAAGCATCAATTCTTTGGCACTCAGCTTTCTCTGTGGTCCAACTCTCACATCCATACATGACTACTGGAAAAACCATAGCTTTGACTAGATGAATCTTTGTTGGCCAAATAATGTTTCTGCTTTTTAATATGCTGTCTAGGTTTGCCATAGCTTTTCTTCCAAGGTGTAAGCGTCTTTTAATTTCATGGCTTCAGTCACCATCTGCAGTGATGGTGTCCATATTTTTTTGAAGTCCAAAAAAATAAAGTCTGTCAGTGTTTCCATAGTTTCCCCATCTATTTGCCTTGAAGTGATGGGACCAGATGCCATGATCTTAGTTTTTTGAATGTTGAGTTTTAAGCCAGCTTTTTCACTTTCATCAAGAGGCTCTTTAGTTCCTCTTCATTTTCTGCCATAAGGGTGGTGTCATCTGCATATATGAGGTTATTGATATTTCTCCCGGCAATCTTGATTCCAGCTTGTGCTTCATCCAGCACAAGCTGGATATTTCTCATGATGTACTCTGCATATAAGTTTAATAAGCAGGGTGACAATATACAGCCTTGACGTACTCCTTTCCCAACTTGGAACCAGTCCTTTGTTCCATGTCAGATTCAGTTCCATGTTGTTTCTTGACCTGCATACAGATTTCTCAGGAGGCAGGTCAGGTGGTCTGGTATTCTCATCTTTTTAAGAATTTTCCACAGTTTGTGGTGATCTACACAGTCAAAGGCTTTGGTGTAATTGATAAAGCAGAAGTAGATGCTTTTCTGGAACTCCCTTGCTTTTCTTATGATCTAAGAGATGTTGACAATTTGATCTCTGGTTCCTCTGCCTTTTCTAAATCCAGCTTGAACATATGGATGTTCTCAGTTCACGTACTGCTGAAGCCTCAGTTGGAGAATTTTGAGCATTACTTTGCTAGCATGTGAGATGAGTGCAATTGTGTAGTAGTTTGAACAATTTTTGGCATTGCCCTTCTTTGGGATTGGAATGAAAACTGACCTTTTCCAGTCCTGTGGGCACTGCTGAGTTTTCCAAATTTGCTGGCATATTGAGTGCAGCACTTTAACAACATTAGTGAAAAAGTGAATTCACTTAGTCGTGTCCAACTCTTTGTGACCCTATGGACTGTAGCCTGTGAGGCTCCTCCATCCAAATAATTTTTGAGGCAAGAGTACTGGAGTGGGTTGCCATTTCCTTCTGCAGGGGATCTTCCTGACCCAGGGATTTAATCCGGGTCTCCCACATTGCAAGCAGACACTCTTACCATCTGAGCCACCAGGGAAGCCTTAACAGCATTATCTTTTAGCATTTAAAAGAGCTCAACTGGAATTCCACCACCTCCACTAGCTTTGTTCATAGTGATGCTTCCTAAGGCCCATGTGACTTTGCATTCCAGGATGTCTGGCTCTAGGTGAGTGATCACACCATCATGATTATCTGGGTCATGAAGATCTCTTTTGTATAGTTCTTCTGTGTCTTCTTGCCACCTCTTCTTAATATCTTCTGCTTCTGTTAGGTCCATACCATTTCTGTCCTTTATTGAGCCCATGTTTTCATGAAATGTTCCCTTGGTATCTCTAATTTTCTTGAAGAGATTTCTAGTCTCAAGTTCATAAATTATTTATCAGCATAGTCAGGATGTAAATAAACAAACTAAACAAGCCAGAAAGGAGTATTTTAAAAAATTAATTTATTTATTTTAATTGGAGGCTAATTATTTTGCAATATTATACCAGTTTTTGCCATACATTGACATGAATCGGCCATAGGTGTACATGTGTCCCCATCCTGAACCCCTCTCCCATCTCCCTCCCCATCCCATCCCTCAGGGTCATCCTGGTGCACTGGCCCTGAATGCCTTGTCTCATGCATCCAACCTGGACGGGCAATCTATTTCACATATGGTAATATACATGTTTCAGTGCTATTCTCTCAAATCATCCCACCCTCGCCTTCTCCCACAGAGTCCAAAAGTCTGTTCTTTATCTCTGTGTCTCTTTTGCTGTCTTGCATATAGGGTCATCGTTACCACCTTTCTAAATTCCATATACTGTATTGGTGTTTTTCTTTCTGACTTACTTCACTTTGTGTAATAGGCTCCAGTTTCATCTACCTCATTAGGACTGATTCAAATGCATTCTTTTTAATAGCTGAGTAATATTCCATTGTGTATATGTACCACAGCTTTCCTATCCATTTGTCTGCTGATGGGCATCTAGGTTGCTTCCATGTCTTAGCTATTGTAAACAGTACTGGATGAACATTGAGGTACAGGTTCTCTTTCAATTTTGGTTTCCTCAGTGTGTATGCCCAGCAGTGTGATTGCTGGGTCATATGGCAGTTCTATTTCCAGCTTTTTAAGAAATCTCCACACTCTTCTCCATAGTGTCTGTCCTAGTTTGCATTCCCACCAACAGTGTAAGAGGGTTCCCTTTTCTCTGCATCTTCTGCAGCATTTATTTTTTGAAGACTTTTTGATAGCAGTCATTCTGACTGGTGTGAGATGGTACCTCATTGTGGTTTTGATTTGCATTTCTCTGATAGTGAGTGATGTTGAGCATCTTTTCATGTGTTTCTTAGTTGGAGAAACATCTGTTCAGTTCTTTGGCCCATTTTTTGATTTTGGCCCATTATTTTTCTGGTATTGAGCTGCATGAGCTGCTTATATATTTTTGAGATTAATTCTTTGTCAGTTTCTTTATTTGCTATTATTTTCTCCCATTCTGAAGGCTGTCTTTTCACCTTGCTCATAGTTTCCTTCATTGTGCAAAAGCTTTTAAATTTAATTAGGTCCCATTTGTTTATTTTTGCTTTTATTTCCATAACTCTGGGAGATGGGTCATAGAGGATCCTGCTGTGATTTATGTCGGAGAGTATTTTGCCCATGTTTTCCTCTAGTTTTCTAGTTTCTGGTCTTACATTTAGATCTTTAATCCTTTTTGAGTTTATTTTTGTGTACAATGTTAGAAAGTGTTCTAGTTTCTTTCTTTTACAAGTGGTTGACCAGTTTTCCCAGAATCACTTGTTAAAGAGATTGTCTTTTCTCCATTGTATACTCTTGCCTCCAAAATGAGTATTTTTTAACGTTTTCTATGAGAATTTTTTATGCCTACAAAGTGTCAAAGAAACAAACAAACAAAAAATAGCACTGATCAAGATGTGAAACATTCAAATCATTGATTATTTTGCATGGTTACATAGTAAAAAATAATGGTTGTCTGCCACAATAAGATTGCTCCTCATTTGCTTAGTTCATTCAAAGTGATTTATGCGATTTGATCTGGACCATATAAGACAGGCTTTTCTAAATGTCTGGTGTTTTACTCTAACTGAGAAGTGTCATTAATGGGCATTGGGTTAATTAAATGGAGAAGGAAATTTAGAAGGAAATTCTTGGGGTTAACGCAAAATGCTTGCTTGAAACAGTGCAGAACTCTGTGGTCCTTGCCCCACCCCATGTCCTCAGCCTGCCTTTTGTCTGTAGGAAAAACTTTTGCCAAAGAGTAAGTTTCATCAGGTCCTCCCCAGGTGGCACTAGGGAACAGTTGGCCTCTGGACTGGTGTCTGCCCTCTCCCCTCACCCTCATTTGCTAGCATCCAAAATAAAGCACAATTTCCTTGCCACCAGCCTAAATTGGTGTCTAATGATCTTTGTCTAATGATCTTTGAGCAAGAAGCAGCTGGACCTGGGTTTGGTAACATGTTGACCAGAGATTTTGAAGTAATCTTCATTTTTGTTAATATGGTTGTAGAATTTATTAAATATTAAACCAACTTGTTAGTTAGTTTCTCAGTTTTGTCTAACTCTTTGAGACCCCATGGACTATAGTTCCCCATGCTCCTCTGTCCATGGAGTTCTCCAGGCAAAAATACTGGAGTGGGTTGCCATTCCCTTCTCCAGGGGATCTTCCTAACCCAGGGATTGAACCTATGTCTCCTGCATTATAGACAGATTCTTTACCATCAGGAAGGGAAGCCCATTGACCAACTTATGTATACAATTACACTTTTTCATGTTTGAAACAATCATTCAACACAGAAACATGCTTTATATGCTTTATTAATTCTAAAAGACTATTTTGTGTAAGGTAAAACATTCAGAACCTTTAGACTTAATTATAATTCAAATTTCAAACTGGTAGGTTTTTAGTTTTAAATATTTGATTCTCAAAAGTTTAAGATGAGGAAAGTCATGAATGAGTAGTTGATAAATGGCTAAATAGTTTTATTGTCAAGTTTTGCAGAATTTATGAGTTCAACATCCAACTGGAGATTAAATTTAGAAGGCCAGTGAGAGATGAAAAGTTCTGAATGATTCATTTAGTTGTGTAATTTATTTGTTTCACACTTTCATGTGAAATATTCAAGTTTTCAGATTTTACATTCTATCAGATTGCTGCAAGAGGTACATGCACAAGTCTGAAGAGAAACAGTTAAGCCTTCAAGGCGAAAAAAAAAAAAGAGGATTTCAATTCCCGGAGTTTAATAAAGCAGCACTTACATACTTATGATGTCTTTACATTTCACTTGCATGAGGAAAAAGTTAGCAGCATTTTTTTCACTTCATTTTCCCTCCACAGACCATTCTCATTATTTGTTCTTACAAACATCTGCTCTACTCAGGGCTATGAGACATGACCAGGATACCAAAAATAATGCTGCTTTCATTCTGTCTAGATGTGAAATGATTGCACAAATAATTAGACAAGAATATCAAACCCCAAAGACATGAAATTCACACAACATATAATAGAGTATATTGCAGCCTGCAGTATGATAAAATTATGTGTACCTTCGTTCGTTCTTTTTTTTTTTTTTCCTTTGGTTAAGACTGGAAAAAGCTTTAATCATGAGTCACTGCCTAAGTTGTAGTTACAAAGTACAGGGAACATTTTAATTTCCAACATTTTGATAATACTGATGAAATGGGGAGACAGGGAGGTTATGTGTACACTTAGAAATTTTGGCTACATTAGTGGCTCCTAACTATGGCTGTACTTGGGAATTATATGTCAAGTGGTTTTTCACCTTATTATTATTTCTTTAAGGACTTAAGGTCTGCCTGGTAATATCCTTGAAGGTCAAGCTTTAGAAGGTTTGGATTGGGGTTGGGTATTTGGATTTTTATGAAGTTCCTTAAAACTTACCACATGCATCTGAAGCTGAGAATCTCTTGGCATAATTTTAACTGACATAGAGTTTAGTCTCTGATATGATTTTTTTCCCTTTCTGACTTAATCCTTACACACATGTAGCCGAATGTTTAACTCAGAACTCAAACACATCAGGTCTTAATTCAGTTCTTAGAATTGTAATATTACCACTAGGAAATACCACTAGGAGAGACTAAATAAAAAACCAACAGCTTCCTGGCTCCTCAGTCTCAGTAATTTGAATATCCTTTGAGCAGAGCCTCTAACTTGCCTTGTCTGATAATAGTGTAGGTGGCTGTGTTAGTCGCTTAGTTGAATCTGACTCTTTGCGACCCCCTGGACTGTAGCCTCCCAGGCTCCTCTGTTGGTGGAATTCTCCAGGCGAGAATACTGAAGTGGGTAGCCATTCCCTTCTCCAGGGGATGTTCCTGGCCCAGGAATCGAACCTGGGTCTCCTGCATTGTAGGCATATTCTTTACCATCTGAACCAAGGCTTACAAGTGCCAATATGCTCAAACAACCTGCCAATCCCTCCCATTCCAACCAGAAGAAGGTCAAGTTTGGCATCACAGGGGGCTTCCAGAGCATCTGGTCATTCCTGAAGTTGAGGTGCCAAAGCTTGATTATTTCTAAGTCTGCTTCTCTGTATGGAAGACAATTAGAAGAGTAATAGCTCAGTAGAGCAAAGATGGGAACCACATAGGTCATTACAGCTGGAGGCTTTCTTGATTGGAAGCGTTCTTTTGGATGAAATGGAGTAAGCTATATTATTGTGAAAGTGAATCTGTGCATATGAAAAGATGCTCAATATCACTAATCATCAGAGAAATGTGTGATCTGATCACACCTATCAGAATGGTTGTAATCCAAAAGACCACAAATAACATATGCTGATGAGGGTGTGGAGAAAGGGAATGGTAATGCACTGTTGGTGGGAATGTAATTTGGTGCAGCCTCTGTGGAAAATAGTATTGAGGTTTCTCAGAAAACTAAAAATAGAGCTACCATATGACCCAGCAAAAATTTCACTCCTGGTTATAAATAAAAAAAAAAAAAAAAGAAAATCCTAATTAAAAAAGATACATGCACCCCCAATGTTCATAGCAACATTATTTATAATAGTCAAAATAGGAAAACAACCTAAGTGTCCATCAGTAGATGAGTGGATAAAGAAGATATGGTTTATTTGTTACATATATATATATATAAAATGGAATATTAGCCATAAAAAGAATGAACTTTTGCCATTTGCAACAACATGGATGGACCTGTGGGGTGTTATTCTTGGTGAAATAAGTCACAGGGGAAGCCCCCTCACAGCCTGGAACCATAACTAAGCCCAACAAGAAAAAGAAAAGACTTCTTTCCTGGCAAGATAAGCCAAAGACCCTGTTACTCCAACCCTCCCAACTTCCTTTTCTTCTTTATAAAGACCTCCTTTCCTTGGTGGGTGGGCACTTGCATTTTGCTCACTGTGGCCACAGACTCTGAACTGCAATTTCTCTGTTGATCCTAAATAAACCCATCTTTGCTGGGAAAATACCTGGCAGGCTATTGTAGGTCAATAGTTGAAGTTGTTTTAAGTGTTAATATTCTATTTCGGCATTTAGAATGAGGGAGGTTTTGAATGGTGTGTTGTAAATCATTTTTAGATGCAATTAGATAACTGAATTCAGTCCCCAAATCCCCAGATCTTGACCAGCCACACTTAAACCTCTGATGAGCCTCTCAAAGAAGATATTAAGCCTAGAGGATTCAGAGATGTAAGTGCTTAGTCTTTGCTGTGAGCTTTTGGCCCCAAATTTTTAGGCGAACTGGGTTGAAATCATTGGGAGTCCTTAGAATTTCCTTTTCCTCTTCTCCTGTGATTTATGGTAGAGCAAGTTCTGAGAGGCAACTCCTTAACTTTTTTCTCTGACAGCTATCTTCTTTCCTCTTAGCCAAGAGGAGGAAGAGGAGTGATGAGAAAGAGGATGCTCCCTTTTGAATAGGAGAAAGGCTGGCTTTGTCTCATGCCTCAGTAACATGGCAGGAGGAAGAGCCAAGAAGATGAATTAAGAAAGAAGGTGGGAATTCTTTCAGAAACACAAGTTACAAAAACAAAAAGGGGGAGCTACATTTCCCAGAAACCCCAAAGTGTAATCGTTTTCCTCTCCTAAACCCTCTATGAGCATTTTTGAACCAGTAACTTTCTTGATCTTGGTCCTGACACATCCTGGGAGAGAAAGCAGACTTAAGCTGGCTTCTAGGTGTTTATAATAAGTCTCAGTATATTTTTATGTATGAAAGAACACCTTCATGTTTTTCTTTGCCAGACTGTTTTCCTTCCTTCTGTTTCCCCAAGGTGATGCAATCTGATTTAGGGAATCTTTTAAACATTGTCTACTATGACTAGCTATTGAAAAATAAATCTTGGGAAATTACAAAAATGATAGGGTTACTTTTAGGTAGTATCTCTTGTGAGCCCCCTTCCTGTCAAGCACCAGTTTCTCTCACGTATTTATTTTTTGAACCATTTGAATTTCCTGGCTCAGATGGTAGAGTCTGCCTGCAGTGTGGGAGACCCAGTTTCTATCCCTTGGTTGGGAAGATCCCCTGGAGAAGGAAATGGCTACCCACTCCAGTTTTCTTGCCTGGAGAATCCCATGGACAGAGGAGCCTGGCGGGTTACATTCCATGGGGTTGCAAAGAGTTGGACATGACTGAGCAATTTCACTTAATCACTCACTCGTGAAACAGGTACACTAGTATTACTGTGATGCAGCATCGCATAATGCTTAGAAGAATGAACTTTAGGGCTGACTTTCTTGAGTTTGCCTTCTGGTTATGTCATTTATTAGATTAGCTGTGTGTGGTTGGGCATTTGTCTTAAACTTCCTTTGCCTAATTTTCTTATTTGTAAGAAAGGAAGGTCAAAGTGAAAGTTGCTCAGTCATGTTGCTCTTTGCGACCCTGTGGACTGTAGCCTGCCAGGCTCCTCTGTTCATGGAATTCTCCAGGTAAGAATACTGGCATGGGTAGCCATTCCCTTTTCCAGGGAGGTGGGTAGCCATTCCCTTTTCCAGGGAATCTTCCCATCCCAGGGATCAAACCCAGGCATCCCACATTGCAGGCAGATTCTTTACTGTCTGAGCCACCAAGGAAGCCCAAGAATACTGGAGTGGGTAGCCTATCCCTTCTCAGAGGATCTTCTTGACCCAGTAATCGAACTAGGGTTTCCTGCATTGCTGGCAGATTCTTTACCAGCTCAGCTACTGGGGAAGCCAAGGGAATAATAATAACAGTGTTATTGTGAAGATGAACTGATTTAATACATAAATATTTAAAACTCTCAGAACTGTGCCTGGCATATATGAGACACACAGTGAAAATTAGCAATTATTTTCTTCATTTTTCAGATGAGGAAATAGGCTTGGGAAGATAACAATTTGCTTAGGACTCTACAGATGATCAATGAGATAATTTAGTTTCATGCTCAGATTGTAAGTGTGTAAAGACCTCTAAGAGCACAGTCCTATGGCACTCGCTGTAGAAAGGGCCAGAGATTTTCGGTTCAGAGTAAATATACTACCTAGCCTCTGTCTGTCTCCAGCTGGATCACCTTCTTTGCCATGCTGCTGTCTGTCTCCAAGAACCTGACAGGTATGAACCCCATCATGGGAGACCCTTGCTCTCTAGGTCTGTCGGTGGGAAGTCCTGGCAGAGAATCAGAGGGGAAGAGAGCAGAGTGTGGTAGGGGTATGGCTTTTCTCTTGATTTCCTGTGGGTGTGATGGCTTTGGGCTGGCTGTATCCCTCTGGCATAGTAATTGCAGTGGATCAATAGGCTTGTTTAAAGCAAGGCATGTGTTGTGTTAGCTGGGATGGCTAGTCTAGCAACAATGTCAAAGGAATCAGGGCGCTTGAGTGAAGATGTAACAGAACAGGGAACAGACTCCCAGAGGAGTTGCAGCCTTCAAGTCTTATCCCAAGACCTCTCTTGGGTCTTTGTTTTTCCCTCCCAAGTGAGAAGAGATGTCACCCCTGAGTCCCAGCCTCAGCAGCCTCCAATTCTGAACCTTCTCTGTGTGACTCCCTGGAGTAGGGCAGGGAGTCATAGTATTTTCTCTTAGGATTAAAGACTATTTACTTTTTTATTAATTTTTATTGGGGTGTAGTTGCTTTACAATGTTGTATTTCTACTGTACAATAAAGTGAATTAGCATTATGTCTGCTTATATCCTTTCATTTTTGGATTTCCTTCCCATTTAGGTCACCACAGAGCATTGAGTAGAGTTGCCTGTGCCATAAAGTAGGTTCTCATTAGTTATGTATTTTATACATAGTAATGTATATATGGGATTCCCTGGTGGCTCAGACGGTAAAGCTCTGCCTGCAATGCGGGAGACCCAGGTTCGATCCCCGGGTCGGGAAGATCCCCTGGAGAGGTTCAGTCCCTGGGTCAGGAAGATCCCCTGGAGAAGGAAATGGTAAGCCACTCCAGTACTCTTGCCTAGAAAATTCCATGGACGGAGGAACCTGGTGGGCTACAGTCCATGGGGTCGCAAAGAGTTGGACACTACTGAGCGACTTTTCACTTCACTTTCACAATGTATATATGTCAACCCCAATCTCCCATTCATCACACCTCCTTCTCGTATCCATATGTTGGTTCTGTCCATCTATGTCTCTATTTCTGCTTTGCAAATAAGATCATCTATACCATTTTTCTAGATTCCACATATAAACAATATTATACAATATTTGCTTTTCTCTCTCTGACTTACTTTACTTTGTATGACAGTCTCTAGATCCATCACTTCTCTGCAAATGGCACAATTTCATTCCCTTTTATGGCTGAATAATATTCCATTGTATATATGTGCCACACCTCAAGATTAAAGACTTTATTATTTGATCAGGGCTCCCATAGCTCTACTCCATGTATTTTGGATAGACTCCTGACCCATCCAGAGTCTGAAGAACTAGACAGGGCACATCACATATATTGAGGGTCTTGAACTGCTTCCTCGACACCCTTTCAAATATATGGCTGATTTAGAATCCTTATGAGGAAAAGGGTTTGCCCATTAGCATTGCTACTGCTAATGTTTTATTAGTCTTGATTGATTTAGATAGATTGGCATGAGGTTTTTAGAACTGGTGGATTAATTTGCTTTTTGTCAAGAAGATACATAATGAACTGGGCCTGTCTGTGCTAGTGCCTACGAATGATTTATGTGGTCAGTAACTGATCAATCATCTTTCAATTTGGAAACTTCCGCTTTTGAGGGAAATGTAAATTTGATCTCAATGATCAAATTTAGACCAAAGTCTTAAAAGAAGAAATAAAAATGATTTGAAACTTGTCCTGCTATGACATTAGCAAATAAGTGTGTGGTGTTTAGATAGAGGACCATGTCCTCACTTTACCAAAACATAGCTTTGGGTAAGACAATTAATGTTTGACCTCAGTTGCTAATTTGTGAAAAGTGACAGTGTTCATATCTTTTTTCTTCCTTTCCTGAAATGAGGAGAATTTAGTAACAAATAAAACCAACATAATATTTAGTGAATATCTACAATCTAGGCTTCATATATAATAGTAGAGGAAATATATTATGTTTATGCCTGTCTAAGACTTAGCCATGCCATTTGTAATGTGGAAGCTTTGGATTTGATTACGAGTTCTATCAATTTCTAAATGTGGTGAAAATTATTAAGCATTTATTAGATGCAGGAACTGTATGAAGCACTATATATATGAATGTTAATCTTTACAACTCCCCTGGGAAGGTGCTAATTTTTTACTCACATTTTACAGCTCAGGAAACTAGGACTTAGAAGGTTAGAGTAGCTTGCTCAAAATACACAGCCAGGAGAGCATGAGCTTTAGCCTCTCTTCTCAGCCAGTACCCTACCCTTCCTCTTAAGAGTCTATCCTCTGCCTTATCGAATACATCTCATCTATTCTCAGACAGCTATCTACCACTCTCCATGTTTTAAAGTTTTTGTAACCGACACCACTATCACCAGCTGGTGGTGGAGGACTTCTGAGTTACTGCCTCTGTAATTAATCTAGACCAGGGCTTCTCAACCTCAGCACTGCTGACATTTTTGTCCAGATAATGCTCTTCATGAGCAGCTGCTGTGTGCACTGTAGGATGTTTAGAATCATCTGTGGCCTCAACTCACTAGATATCAGTAACAACCCTCCAGTTGTGACAGCTAAAAATGTCTCTGGAAATGTCTTCTGGGAGAAAAGTTACTCCAGGTTGAAAACTGCTAAGCTAGACCTCGACTGTGGGTAGATATGTTTGTGTGTGTGTGTGTGTATTATGTGAAGCACTTTGAACACTTAGTAATGCTGACAGGGGCCTGCTGACCAATGAATTTATGGTTGTAGGAACCTCCTGTTTCATATTGTTAAAATGATGATTGCCTTACTTGGAACTCATGCAATAGGGTATGAGCTGGATATACTGTCAGATCTCTATGCTCTTTTTGTGTCTTCTGCACATTAACCCGTGAGCAACCTCTGTAGGGAGTAGTAAGGGCAGAGGCTGGAGTGAGGTGACCTGGCTCCTATGCATAGCACCTCCACGGCTCCACAAAGCTTTTCTGTTCTCTGGGCCTCAGTTTTATGATCTGCCAATGTATGTAATTAGGTCAGATGATCACCAAGGTCTCTGCTTGATTTAATAACTAACAATTTTCTATCCAAATACTCAGTTACTCATATGGCAAACTAGTTCTTCCTGAACATATTATGGTTTGCAACAATAAGACTGCTTATTTATTCAATTCTAATGTAGCAATAAATGCCACCCTCCTCCTAGTTCATTCCTATACTTTTTGATATCCTTTTCACATATAAATCTCAACTATTACTAGTCAGAGCCTGCTTGTCAGTCCTGGTGAAGCCTGCCTTAAAGAAATTAGGAAATTTTTACAGTTGGGCTACAGTTGGCCTAATGGAATGATGAAATCCTTCCCCAAACCAGTTTTTTGCTTGTACTTCACAAATTGCATCCGGCAAGACATCCACCTTGTAGGAAAAAAAAAAAGTCCAGTATATGGCCCTCCCTTGCATTATACAGGTGGGGAGTTCCTGCTTTGTCTTATTTCCTCCAGAACAAAGATGTAAGGAAGAAGGCAGCAAGAGCAGGCCCCTACTACAGAGGTTCTGTCCTTTGGCCCCAGAGTTTCACTGGTTGGAGATTCCATTAAAAAAAACACCTTGTTTTGAGGCAGAAAAATACATTGTAACCACAGCATAATTATGTGAAGGCTGACTCCCAGAACCAGGCAGTGGGGAGGTCTGATCAGTAGCCCAGGTTTCTGCTGAGCCTGGTGGCAGCACTGGGGGGCGTCAAGTGTGAAGATCAGCAGCTGTGCTCATGTGTGATTCAGGAAGAAAGACCAGCACAGAGAGTGAGGCTGGACGGACTAGGACTCTTGTTACCAAAGAGCTTCTAGGGGCTCTTAAAGAGCAGCTCAAACGTAAAATGCCCCAAACCCAGCTGACCAGGCACCTCTGTGCTACCCCCTCTGTGCGCCTTCACCTAGTAAATGACATCACCGTTCTCGCCCTGCCCAGGCCAGAAAGCTGCATGAATTCCTAGATTTTCTTTGCCTTTTCTTTCCCTACACAGAGTATCAGTTTTTCCTGCTGGTTTCTCTCACTCTGGCTCACTTTATCCTTCCCCACCATGGATACCTAGTCCAGGCCGCCACTGCCACCTGCCCGGGCTGCTTCTATCATCTCATAACAAGTGTGCTAACCAAGTGTCTTCCCCTCTGCAATCCTGACTCTAGGCTTAAATCACAGTGATTTTCCCTGAACTCCAAGATGAGCATGATATTCTCATGCCTGATATACTGTGGTGGCTTCCCGTTGCCCTCAGGCCTCCTATCATGGTTTTTAAGGCTCATCTCAACCTGGCCTTGCTTCTGCCTCTGATGTCGCCTCTCACCGCTTCTACCTGGTACTCTGTGCTCCAGCCATACAGAAATAATCCATGACATTGCATTTCCTCTTATCTCCAGGCCATTTTCCATACTGTCCTTCCTGCTTCAAACCCTATAGATGAACACTTAGAAACTCATGGCCAGGAAGGTAGGAATGCTTAGTCACTGGAAAAACTGCTATTTGCAAAAGCATTTCTTAAACAGGCCATTTATCAGTTGGAAATTTCTGGTTGTGAGCACAGAAAACCTGTGGTTTAATTTTCAAAACTTGTACCTCAAGCCGTTTTCTTACTTTTACCCTTTTCTCTCTCTAATCTAGACATATAAATATAAAGGATGCCTTTGTGAAGGTGGGATTTTAGTTTTTCTAGTAATAGTTAGGCTAAAGAAAGATTCTGAAGTAGAAAGACCTGATTTCAATTTTCAAAGTTTATACATGTGTGCAAATGTGAAATGTGTGAGAATTAAAGATGGAGATAACGTTAGGGAAAGAAGAGCAAAGCTTTGTGATGTGGAAGACAAAAGGAGTAAGGGCTAAAGTGTAGGTACAAAATATTCCTTGGAGATGACCACTTAAAAAGAATGATTATTAGAAGATTATATGAAATCATCTGTGAAACTTTTGAAAATTATAAAACACTATAGAATTTAAAGGATCTTTCCTTCATTAAAAAAATACAGAGATTAAGCCACATACTACTAGAACTGGAAGAAATCCTCATTTTACTGATGAAGAAATTGAAGTCCAGAGAGGTTAAATATTCTGATCATCATCACAAGGCAAGTTAGTGGTGAACTGAACTACCATTGTGGCCAGCAGAAAGGGGATTTGTCAGAACATTTTAAATACTATCGAATTTTTTGTTTGTTTGTTTTTGCAGTGGATTGACAATTTCTATTCTATAAATTAATATGGTATGCCAGAGAATGCTAGGAATATGTAATTTAGAAATAGAGAGTTCTTATCATGGGAATCAGTGGCAGCACAGAAGTGTCAAGACTGAGTTCCAGGAAACTTCTGCTGCTGAAAGACTGTCAGCTGCGCTTTACTGGAGAGAGGCTGTGCCTCCCTGTCAGGCTGATTTGGTGATAAATGTCAATAAGAGATGTGGAAGGAAATTAAAGTTCAGTTCTGAGATGGATGGTTAAGGCAGCCAGGGTAAAAAGTAGAGGAAATTATTGCAACCTGACCATCAGTTTCTTTTCTGGAGATAATTTTGGTGTCAGATAAGACTCTGGCATAAAGGACTCAGTCCTTTTCCTTGGAATTGAAAAAGAAATCATGTTTTAATAAGCTTGAGGTCCCACTCAGAAGGCAGATGGTGGAGTGAGAAATAACAACCAGTGTTGGACTGCCTCAGCTCACCACTGGCAAGCAGATTTAGAACCATACCCTAGAACATGATTTCTGGACTAGTAAATGACATCTGTTCTCATCGATGGGGATATCCTGCAAGAACCTCCAAATATTCAACCTACCCAATCCCTCTCCCCATCATGGTATTCCAGAGAGATTAATGCCAAGGCCACATAGAGCCATAGTGGCTGAAATTTCCTGGACAAATGACAAATTTCTGGTGCCAGCCCAGGAGAGTACATGAAACAAGTATCTCTGGACTCATGCCCTTCTCACTAACCTGCCTTTTTCACTGGCTGTGGTTCTAATTTGTGGCAGTTCATCATCATCAGAATTTGCTTCACATGCTTGTCTCTATATCCTTGTTCTGTCCTTTCAGAGATATTTTCAGTATCCTTTGTGCTGAGGAGGCTGGCTGGTTATCATCTGCTTTAACCCACAAACCAATGTGCTTATCATGGTTGTGTAGGTGAGAACATGCCCTGGTTCATGAAGCACTGGCATGGAGATGCCCACCTTGAATGATGGCCATGTGCTCAAGAGGGCACTGCTGTCCCTGTCTCATCCACCTACCCCCAAGCTCAAGCCCAAGAAGGCATCTCCTCTAACCTTTCCCGCTCACCCCAACTTAGCTCCACAGCCCAGCATCTACAAACCATGAGCAGGAGTCCACAGCTGACTCCTGCATCCAGCACAAAAGCTCTGGGCACACTGGTCACAAGAGAGAACAGTTAAGTGGTCATGCCCCCTGCAAGGCCTGCGAGGAGGGTGAAGGCAGAGATGGTTTCCAGATGACTAGGATGCCCAGGAAGGGTGGGGCTTTCTGTAGAAACCATGGGTTCATTATTTCTTACTGGTTCTCACTTTGTTACTTGTATCTGTTCTTGGCAAGAGTATTTCAGAGTCTGAGTGATGGACTCAATGCTCAAGCCAGACTTGCCCTCCATCGCATCTCATTTTGGTTCTAGAAGCCTCTGCTGAGGGCCTAAGGGGAAGCCTAACCCCTGGACCTTGACCTTGGAGCTGACACTCCAGGCACCTGCTTCCTGACCATGCATCAACCCCCAGACTCAAGATGTTCTGGGGAGGTGGAGGCCAAGCCTTCCAAGGGTTTCTGACTGAATAGGAATTAACTCCCTCTGTCCCCTGGGGTTGGTTTGCTAATTGCTACCTCCCCCCACCTCCATCTTGTACAGGGAGGGTAAAGAGAAATCAAAGAAAATGAAGATGGCTCCAGATTGGTAGGTGGCAGGCCTAATAAGCAAGAGAACTTACACAAGCTTGTTATGGGAGGCTGTGAGACAAGCACATCTCCATACATGCCCACCATAATCTTAAAGATTTTGTATAGAGTCCTTAACAGTTCAGTCACATAGTCAGTGCAAATGGTCTCAACAACATCTTATGCTCTCAAGTCTGTGTCCTTGATGACAGCTCTCACCATGGGAATGGTGGGCAGAACGTGTGTTCTAAGAACAGAGGTGGAGGTTAGGAGCCTCTGATTGCCTGCATTCTGCTTGCATTCATGAAGCAGATGCACAAACAATATTAGACATGAAGGATTTTTTTCTATCACAAAGAATGCTTTTAATTATTTAGCTTGTCATAGTACTCACATAACAGAAACTGACAAATCCACGAAAGTGAAAGTGTTACAGTCATGTCTGACTCTTTGTGACCCTTTGGACTGTAGCCCACCAAGCTCTTTTGTCATGGGATTCTCCAGGCAAGAATCCTGGAGTGGGTTATCATTTCCTTCTCCAGGGGATCTTCCCGACCCAGGGATTGAACCTGGGTCTCCTGCACTGCAGACTCTTTACCAACTTAGCCACCAGGGGAGACAAATCTATGGTTTCCTCTAAAAATAAACATGAAAAGTATCTCCAAAGGCTTTGGTTGCTCTTTTTCTCTTCCTTTAACTATTTGTATTGCAATAAAAATAACAATAAAAATGGTTACACTTGGCTCACTGACTGACCAGAAGCTGCTTCCTCCTATTGTTGGTATCAATTCACTCTGGCATAGGTGAGGCCCAGTGGCTAGGCATACACATTTTTTGAGGGAAATAAATTTGAAGGATAGAGAGTAGGGGAAACAGGAGGACACATAAAAGATCTTCAGATCACAATATAGGTCTGACACTTGTGAAAGAAGAGAGGGAAGGAAGAGAACCAAGTAAGTTGGACTTTAGTCCACTGTAGCTCTGAGAAACTTGTGGCCAAACCTGAGTTCCCAGAACAGAGATTGCCTGTTAGCAGAGTCTTGTGTTGGTGAGAAATAATCTGGCTCTAGCACCTTACTCTGCTTAGTTATCGGCTGTGAGGAGCCCGCCAGGAACAGGAATTTAGCATGTATGTTACAGTGCATTCAAAGATGTGGCTGCTGGAGGCTGTCAGTCACCCATACTCTTCATGGAAGGCTTTCTGGAAGGGAGGTCTGAGTGGTGCATCCATGGCCACTGATATTGTAGAAGACTTTTAGAGATGTCTATTGTAAATGCTCTAGGAAATACTCTCAGTTAAAATCAAAGTCTATAAAACTCTTGCTAAGTCATGCAGTGAAAACAGAAGCAAAAATTTTTTTGAAGAGTGAATTATAGAAAATTTTATATTACAGATTAACATCATTGAGAATTTCATCAGGAAAGAGGAGTGTGCTCTCATAGACTGCTATCGATAGAAAACATGTTTTTAATCCAGTAGAAGTGATGGGGACTCACTCAGTATACCAATATTTTCCCTCTCTTGCTTGGCTCTCTTGTTACTAAAAGCATTCATTTTTGGATGCCTGGCTAGGCCGTGAGTGCAGTCTATGAAAAATGTGGTAATTTCTTTGGTGTCAACACCTACCATTATCTAACTAAAAATATGAAGGAAAGTGGGAATATCAATTTTTGTGTATGCTGGTAAATTAATAATTTTTTCATATACATGGGCAGTAGTTGGCCTTTTCCCCCAACTATTCGGACTTGTGAGAGAGTGAAAGGAGGTGGCTCAGGGGTAGAGAATCTAACTGCCAGTTCAGGAGCTGCGGGTTCAATCCCTGGGTCAGGAAGATCCCCTGGAGGAGGAAATGGCAACCCACTCCAGTATTCTTGCCGGGAGAAATACTGTCCTTGTCCCATGGACAAAGGAGCCTGGCGGGCTACAGTCCATGGGGTCACAAAGAGTTAGATACCATTGAGCAGTGAGCATTAACACATGCACGGAAGAAGATAAACTCTTTTCAAATGACTGGGCTAAGACATCCATTTAAACTTAAAGCTTATGAAATTTGTCTTTTTTTTTCCTATTAGGAAATTATCTCAGGTCTCTTTTGCAGCTGACTTTAGAATTCTGCTTGCAATGAAAAGTGCTCTCTTGTAGTATTTCTGCCTCTTCCAATACCAGGACATAACTTCAGGGGAGAAAGATAGCACCTAGGAGGGGTTTCAATAAATCTGAAACAGCGTTAACTCAAGTTTACCCATATTTCCTTATTATCATAAGTAAGTTAGTGCAGGGGACAAGAGAAATACAGTGTATACCACTGATTTTGTTGTTTATTACTTTTTAAAATATTTGATAGTACTCTAATAGGGAAAAATATTTTTACCTTGCAAGGGTTCTTATATTAGGTTGTGTATTATTTCAGAAAATTAAGTTGAAAATTCTATTTATGTATAGTGATTAAACTAGAGTTGTTACAAAAATAAGAACCAGATTGCTCATAAATGGGAGTTCAGCATCCTATGGAAGCATTCATTTTATATATGGAACATTTATATATGGAAAAACTAACTATACAATGAAGTATTAATTATGATAAGACAAAATCATTTTTCTTCCTTAGTTAATAAAATGGGAATATGCTGCTGTGTTCTCTAGTGTACCTAGAAGTTACATTGATTTGAGCTAAAGTGAAAGTTGTTCAGTTGTGTCTGACTCTTTGCAACCCCATGGACTGTACAGTCCATGAGAATACTGGAGTGGGTAGACTTTCCCTTCTCCAGGGGATCTTCTCACCCCAGGGGTCGAATCTAGGTCTCCCATTTGCAGACAGATTATTCACAAGCTGAGCCACCAGAGAAGCCCAAGAATACTGGAATGGGTAGCGTATCCCTTCTCCAGCGGATCTTCTAGACCCAGGAGTCGAACCGGGGTCTCTTGCATTGCAGGTGTATTCTTTACCAACTGAGCTCTCAGGGAATTCCAACTTGAGCTATGTTCCACCTAATTTCTCTTTCATAGAAGAAGGGTAAAACATAAATGAAATAAATCATAAAATTTGTACTGATAAACATCAATTCTTAGCTTTGGATATGTGTCAGTTAACGACTTCTTTTCTGTCACTTTCCCTGCATGTTGCACAAATCCCATTATTTTGATTTTTGTTTTCTTATCAGCTAACAAAGTACTTCAAGATATGGAAAGAATTGCCTCAGAGTTGAAGAGTTTCCCATCACAGGGACATTTAAGGGTAGGCATTCTGTAGAGGATCCTAGAAAATGATGGGTGGTTTGATTAGGTGAAACCTGGGTCTCTTCATCTCTGGTTTCCTATCCTTATATAAAACTTACTTATGGTCATCAGAATATACCTCTCAGCCTATCAGCCTTCTCCAGTAAACTGTTCCTCCATCTTTCAAAATCTTTCTTTGAATTAAGCTTGAAGAGTATTTGTTAAATACCTGTAACATGCAAGACTATATAATAGCTACATTGGGAAAATCAAACTAGCTGTAATGTACATGTAGCATAAAACCTTGCATATTTTTAAGTTTCCACTTTTCAACAGTTAAAACTAAAGCAAAAATAATAAGCACTATTTAAAAAAAATAGTGAATGAAGTGAATAATATATAGCTCCAAACCTCAAAGAGTTTACAACTAAATGGATATGGATATTTATTAATACTTTCTTAAAGTTCACGACCTTTGTTGCCAACAAAGATCTGTCTAGTCAAAGCTATGGTTTTTCCAGTAGTCATGCATGGATGTGAGAATTGGACTTTAAAGAATACTGAGCACCGAAGAATGATGCTTTTGAACTGTGGTGTTGGAGAAGACTCTTGAAAGTCCCTCGGACTGCAAGGAGATCCAACCAGTCCATCCTAAAGGAGATCAGTTCTGAATACTCATTGGAAGGACTGATGTTGAAGCTGAAGCTCCAATACTTTTGCCACCTGATGTGAAGAACTGACTCCTTGGAAAAGACCCTGATGCTGGGGGGGGGGGGGGTGGTTGGGGGCAGGAGGAGAAGGGGATGACAGAGAAGGAGATGGCTGGATGGCATTACCGACTCGATGGACATGAGTTTGAGTAAACTCCAGGGGTTGGCGATGGACAGGGAGGCCTGGCGTGCTGCAGTCCATGGGGTCACAAAGAGTTGGACACAACTGAGTGACTGAACTGAACTGAATGAAAATTCATAAATCTGGTAATTTCAGTCATTCCAACAGGTCTCTAACAATACTGCATATTATAACAGAACTTGTAACGTATATATTTCATGCATAGTTTATAAGAATAATTGATAATTTAAAACAATATACTAAATAGCCAAACCAATTAAAATGACTGACCCTTTATGTAGAAAAATAAGTTTGTATATTAAAAACAAATATTAATTTACTACTGTGTACTAAATACTGTAAGAATGATTTTTTAAAGGAAAAGTTTCAAGTTATAGGAAATCAGTACACACTCATCCCCATCTCCTACATTTTCTATGCTGCTCCCTCTCTTTAGACCTTAAGTCATGTCTGACTCTTTGCAACCCCATAGACTGTAGGCCCTCAGGTTCCTCTGCCCATGGGATTTCCCAGGCAAGAACACTAGAGTGGATTGCCATTTCCTCCATCAGGGCATCTTCCTAACCTAGGAATCAAACCCAAGTTTCTTACTTAGCAGGCAGATTGTTTGCCACTGTGCCACCTAGGAAGCTCCCATTTTCTATATGGTACAGAAAATACTTCTGATTAGAATAATGACTATGAATCACTGAAAAAGACTCAATTACACAGAGGAATTAAATAATATTTACTACCAAAGGCAGGAAATTTGCCTAAAACAAAATGGAAAGTTATTCTAAAATAATAGGTAAAATAAAAGGGTTTTATGTCTAAAATTTAGTTTTTATTAAAAGTTAAATTTGTTGAAACACTTCATCCCCTCACTTTCCTGAAAAATTGTGGTTGCAGTAAATTCTTCATTTCATTTACACTTATCCACAGGTGCATCTGCATGTAGTGCTGGCAACACTAGGAAATAAAAAGAGTAAAGAAATGCGGGGACTTACAAACATGGATGTGTAATTTTTTCACATTCTTAACCAATAGAAGAGAAAATAAGAAAGCCTTTGAACAACAAAGACTGTTTGAAATGGCCTTAGGCAAGAATCAAATCAAAGGCGTGGCTGCCACAACCATTGTTTAAACCCCTGGGTGGACTGAGGTGTTTTAGAACAAAGACTCAGTTAAGGTTGTGGGACCCAGAGAGTTCTTTCAATAAGACAAAGTTGTTCTGGTAAAAGACAAGAAAAATATGTCTCTCTTTGGAAAGCCTAATTGATCCTTGTTTCCAGCAATGATTTAGAGAGAGAAGGAAGGACCCAGGTATGGGAAAGAGAAAATAAAACTATCATATTAAGAATATATAAAAGAACTGTAAGTGTGGCTGAAACGTTCCAGCCAATTCAGAGGGAAAGGTTGAAGTCTAAGTTCATGGAACCAACTTGAGTCAGTCACCGTGACAGAGAGATTGAGGGCAAGAAGAGAAGGGGGCATGGGGGATGAGATGGTTGGATGGCAATACATCAGTGGACATGAGTTTGAGCAAACTCTGGGAGATGGTGAAGGACAGGGAAGCCTGATGTGCTGCGGTTCATGCGGTTGCAAAGAGCAGACATGACTTAGAAATTGAACAACAACAGTAAGTGTGGCTAGGGGAAGATGGACCTGGCTTGAACCAAACAGATTGAAAATGACCAAGTATTTAATCTGAAAAAAAAAAAGTCATTAATCTGGACTAAAAGCCACCATCATGTACAGACGGTAGAGTCTAAGAAAGTTGTTGTCTCCTGAGGAGAAGAGACATAACCTCTTCCATTAGACTATACATGCTATTGGGAGCTTCCCTCATAGCTCAGTTAGCAAAGAATCTGCCGGCAGTGCAGGAGACCCGGATTCAATTCCTGGGTCGGGAGGATCCCCTGGAGAAGGAAATGGCAACCCACCCCAGTATTCTTGCCTGGAGAATCCCCGTGGACAGAGGAGCCTGGCAGACTATACCCCATGGGGTCGCAAGAGTCAGACATGACTTAGTGACTAAACCACCATATGTGCTATTAACGTTGTTAAGTTATGATTGCCTCATTTATATGCTCTCTTAGAGCTTTTAACACAGAACTTGGAAAACGGTCATTCAGTACATTTCTGTTGAATGAAAGAATGAATGACAAATGAATGACAGGCAGTATAGCATTACACTCTCCTTAAAAGGCTAACATTTTTTCCATTTTATACCTGAAAAAGTGACATTGCCATTTCATGTGGTTCTATTCTAGAAGCAACTTTGTTGGAGGAGGTCATGGAGAGGACGTGATTGCTGGTTGAAGTGAAAGCTGGACACAGGCAATCAGAGGCTCCTCATTCGCTCCCTTCTCCTTGGAAAGTATGTTTGTCTCACCGTTCCCCATTTCCACAGTAGGACCTGTTTCAGGGACACAGGCTTGAGACAGTCTTGATGGTCTCTTGCTGAGACCATCTGGACTGAATATGTAACTGAACGCAGTTAAGATCTCTGTGTAAACTTTCAGTATTCTGGTGGGTGGCTGCAGAAATCTATGACTCTTCTGACTGCCCAAGACAAGCCTTGTATGTCGGTTCCCTTGCTTACTCAACCTGCTACCTGCCACTCTGGAGTGATCTACTTCTTTCTTTGGTATCTCCTTTCTCTCTGTGCATGGAGGCCAGTTTTAGACTTCACCCAGGGAATCCCTGTGATTTTAAACCAAAAACAAAAAAAGACATATCAACATGAAGAAGAGGACATAGAGTGGATTATTAAAAAGGGAAGGGAAGAAAGAACCCCTGAAACTTCATCAAGATATATCAACCTGCCTCTTTTCTACATTAAAAATCAATTAGTTGGCATTAGTCATTAACTGCTGAATATTTTCTCCTGAAGAATCGAAGTAGGTTCCTTTATGATTGCATGTTTTCTTTATTAGCCTTGAGGCTTTCTATTTAGCTGTTATATATTCAGCTTTGGACAAATGAAAATCAATGACTCATTTTGCACATGGCTGGGGATAGGGTGGCTAGCCCATCTGGGCAGGGTAGTAGGAGTTGCAGTATGAATGAATTATCTGAAGAATCACAGTATAGTGGAATGAATGTCTTTTACTAACATCATGTTCTGATTGTACCTCATCAACTTTCAGCAGATGTGTCACTAACGGGTTTGGTGGGTAATCTTCTACTTCCTATGGTAAAGATGCTTTAAGAATACATGGCTCCATTAGCAAGACTCATTAAGAGACAAAGAGAGAAGAACCAAATTAACAAAATTAGAAATGAAAATGGAGAGATCACAACAGACAACACTGAAATACAAAGGATCATAAGAGACTACTACCAGAAGCTCTATGCCAATAAAATGGACAAATTGGATGAAATGGACAAATTCTTAGAAAAGTATAACTTTCCAAAACTGAACCAGGAAGAAATAGAAGATCTTAACAGACCCATCACAAGCAAGGAAATCGAAACTGTCATCAAAAATCTTCCAGCAAACAAAAGCCCAGG